>NW_021620763.1:4627628-4701051 GCF_004785775.1 Grammomys surdaster
CCCTCCCCTCCCCTCCCCTCCCCTTCCCTCCCCTCCGCTTCCCCACCTTCCCTTCTCTTTTCTTCTTCTCTCCTCTTCTCTTCTCTTTGCCTCTCGTCTCCTCTCCTTTCTTCTTTTCTCTCCTCTTTTTTGTTTGTTCACTTTTTGTTTTTTTTGAGACAAGTTTTCTTTGTGTAGCTGTGGCTATCTTAGAACATGCTGTCCAGATTGGCCTTGAACTCACAGAGACTCTCCTGCATTTGCTTCCTGAGTGCTGGGATTAAAGGAAAGCCCTACCACTGCCTAAAATCTCTTCTTCTTTTCTTAGTTACAATAAAAATGGTTGTATTTGAGAAACCCATGTGCCAGGCTAACAGGATACCTTTCCTAGCTCCTCTTGAAGGTGCTTATGTCCATACGATTAAGTCTCTGCTAATGCAGAAACAAGGATATGGCCACAGGTGTTGCAGCAGCCATCTTAAACCATGAGGATTTTGTTTGTTTTTATTTTTTAAGACTTGCATTTATTAATTTATTTTTATTTTTATGTGTGTGTGTGCAGGCGTGAGTACACACATCTATATCTACGTGCACCGTATGTTGCAGGTTCCTGTAGCAACCAGAAGAGGGTGTTTGATCCCTTACACCTAGACTCACAAGCTTTGTGAGTCACCTTTTGTGGGTACTGGGAAGCAAATCAGGGTCTTCTTTCTCTAAGGAGTAAGAATTCCTCACTGCTGAACCACCTTTTCAGATCCTTGTTCTCATTCTTAGTGGATTGGAAAGTTCAAAATGGTATGGAGCTTATTTTTTCAAAAATTCCAATAAAATTCTAATCATCCTTTTCTTTAGAAACTGAAAAGAAAATGCTGAATTTACATGGGACACAAGTGACCTATATTAGTAAAATCAATTTTAGAGAAATAAGCAAAGGTTTAAGAAGGACACTAAAACAGACACGCACATATAATTATCAGTAAGTAAGTCTTACTGAAACAAGACTTAAAAAGCGAAACAATGGAAAAGAATAAAGCTAAGGACAGACTAGTGTGTGGTCACCTGACTCATGACAATATACTACTGCAATGTAGTGAGCCCATAGTGTCTTTTCATTGATGTTGTGGCTCAGCAAAATATCCATGTATCTCTTGCCTCACAGAGAAACAGGAAAAAGTACTATAAATGCGATTGTTAGTCTGGTGCCTGTTTTAACTATTATTCTTTAATTAATGTTGTTAGGCGATCTAATATAATTGCTCTTTGAGGAGTTAAAAAAATCTGCCATGATTTCATTGTAGTTTCATTTATTTTTTGTGTGTTTGCATCTAAACTATAGTGGGCATGTAAGGTCTGAGCACAACCTGTGGGACACTGTTCTCTCCTTCCACCATGTGTGTCCTGAGAACTGAACTCAGGTCATCAGCATTGGCAGCAGTTGTTGTTACCCACTGAGGTGTGTCACCAGACCCATAATGATTTCAGAATTGAGCTGCATCTGCTGTTCTATTGATTAATGAACAGGGTGTTTAAATGATTATGAGCTGTAAGCATGCTCATTAAGAATAAGTGTAATATGAATTTTGTTGTCTTATTTTTGTTGCTTTAAAACAGTGTCTTCTGTATCTCAGACTGGCCTTGAAGTTGCTATGTAGTCAAAGATGACCTTGACCTTCTGATCCCCTCTCTGACCTTTCTTAGTGCTAGGATCATAGGTGGATATCACCATTCCTGGTTTATGAAATGCTGGGGATCGAGCGCAGGGCTTTGGGAATGCAGTATAATCATTCTATTGAGTTTCAGCCCCTATAATATAGATTTTTGACTCAGGAAGCAGATGCTAAGGGTGGAAGGTAGGATGTAACAGAGTTCCTGATCATGTCTAACCACCACAGTATACTTTAGCCTAGTGGTTCTCATTCTGCACATCATGACCCTTTCTTAGAGGTCACCTAACGTCATCTACACATTAGAATATTTACATTGTGATTCATAAGAGTAGTAAAATTACAGAAGGGACATGGAAGCCATGTCAAGATATTTGTTTTCACAAATGCTTTTTTTGTACTTTTTAAAAATTTATTTATTCACTTTACAGCCCAATAAACTGCTCCCTCTTCCAGGTGCCTCCTTTCCACAGTACCTTCCCATGCCCAACTCCCTTCTCCTCTGAGAGGGTGAAGCCCTCTCCAGGTAAACAGCTTCCCAAGTATACTACCACCTCCTTCCTGTACATCAATCTGCTGGGTTAGGCATATCCATTCCCACTGAGGTCAGACAAGGGAATCCAGCTAGAAGAACATATTCCACAGACAGGCAACAGCTTTAGGGACAGCCCTTGCTCCAGTTGTCCTGAACCCACACGAAGACCAAGTTTTACATCTGCTACATATGTGTTGGGAGGCATAAGTCCAGCCTATGTTTGCTCTTTCATTAGTGGTTCAGTCTCTGAGAGCCCCTAATGGTTCATGTTAGTTGACTATGTTGGTCTTCCTGTGAAATTCCAATCCTCTTTGGGGCCTACAATTTTTCTCCTAACTCTTCCATAAGAGTCCCCAAGCTCTATCCAGTGTTTGGGTGTGGGTCTCTGCATCTGTCAGAGTCAGCTGCTGGGTGGAGCCTCTCAGAGGACAGCCATGTTAGATTCCTGTCTACAAGCATAACAGAATCATTAATAGCCTCAGGGATTGGTACTTGCCCATGGGATGGGTCTCTAATTGGTCTGGATAGTGCTTGGCCAATTCCTCAGTCTCTGCTACATCCCCTATCTCTGCGTTACTTGTAGACAGGATAAATTTGGGGGTGAAAGTTTTGTGGGTGAACTGGTGTTCCTATGATTCCACTTGGATTCCTGCCTGGCTACAGGAGGTACCTCTTCAGGTTCCATATTTCCACTGCTGTGAGTCTCAGCTGAGGCCACCCCCATTGATTCTTGGGAGCCTCCATTGTCCCAGGTCTCTGGCCTATTCTCGATATGCACCCCCTCACTCCCATCAGTTGTAGATTTCCATTAATTTTCATGGCCATCTAGTCATGTCTCCTATCCTTCCCCACACCTGATCCTTGAATGCCAAAAAACTGCCCATACCCCCTCACTATCCTCTGTCCCTCTCAGGTCCCTCCCTCCATTTGCTTCTTGTGACTATTTTATTCCCTCTTCTAAGTGAGATTCAAGCATCCTAGCTTGAGCCTCCCTTCTTGTTTAGCTTCTTTGGGTCTTGGAGTGGAGCACGAATATCCTACATTTTATGGCTAATAAATGAGAATATACCATGCCTGTTCTTTTGGGGCTGGGTTACCTCACTCAGGATGATATTGTCAAGTTCCATCCACTCACCTGAAAACTTCATGATGTCTTTGTTTTTAATAGCTAAATACTAGTCCATTGAGTAGAGGCACCACATTTTCTTTATCCATCCTTCAGTTCAAGGACATCTAGGTTGTTTCCAGTTACTGACTATTATGAAAAAAGCTGCTATGAACATAGTTGAACAAGTATCTTTGTGGGATGGTGGAGCATATCTTGGGAATGTGCCCATGAGTGTTATAGCTGGGTCTTGAGGTAGAACTATTACAAGTTTTCTGAGAAACTGCCAAATTGATTTTCAAAGTGGTTGTACAAGTTTGCCCTCCCATCAGCAATGGAGGTGTGTTTCCCTTACTCCACATACTCCCCAGCGTGTGCTAACACTTGAGTTTCTGATCTTAATCAATCTGATGGCTGTATGATGGAAACTCAGAGTCGTTTTGATTTTTATTTCCCTGATGACTAAGGACTCTGAGCATTTTTTAAGTGCATCTCAGCCATACAATATTCATCTGTTAAGAATTGTTTAGCTCTGTACTCCACTTTTTAATTGGGTTATTTGGGTTGCTCATGTCTAATTTCTTTAGTTTTTATACATTTTGGACATTATCTGTCAGATGTAGGCTTGGTGTAGGGTTCCCAATCTGTAGGCTGCTGTTTTGTCTTAATGACAGCTTCATTTGCCTTACAGAAACTTTTCAGTCTCATGAGGTACCACTTTATCAGCTGTTGATCTTAGTGCCTGAGCCATTGATATTCTTCAGAGAGTTGTCTCTTATACCAATGAGTTCAAGGATATTCCCCACTTTCTGTTCTATTAGATTTAGTGTATCTAGTTTTGCATTGAGGTCTTTCATCCACTTGGTCTTAAGTTTTGTGCAGGGTGATAAATATGGATTTATTTGCATTTTTCTACAACCAGACATCCAGTTAGGCCAGTACCATTTGTTGAAGATTCTCTCCCTTTTCCATTGTATGGTTTTGCTTTCTTTGTCAAACGTCCATAGGTGTAAAGGATTATTTCAGGGTCTTTGATTTGATTCCATCAATCTGCCTGTCTGTTTCTTTATCAATATCATGCAGTTTTTATTACTATTGCTCTGTAGTACAGCTTGAAGTCAGGGATGGTGATACTTCCAGAAGTTCTTTTATTGTTCAGGATTGTTTTCACTATCCTGTTTTTTTTTTTCACATGAAATTGAGAATGAGCTTTCAAACTCTGTAAAGAATTGTTAGAATTTTGATGGTAATTGCATTCAATCTGTAAAAATTGCTTTTGTTAAGATGGCCATTTTCACTATATTAATCCTACTGATTCATGATCATGGGAGATCTTTGGATCTTCTTATTCCTGCCTGATTTCTTTCTTTAGTGACTTAAGTTCTTGTCATATCAGTCTTTCACTTGCTTGATTAGAGATACACCAAGATATTTTATATTATATGTGGCTATTGTAAAGGGTATTGTTTCCCTCATTTTTTTCTTGGCCTGAAAGGATACTCATTTTTTTGAGTTAATTTTGTATACAGCCACTTTACTGAAGTTGTTTATCAACTGTAGGAGTTCTCTGGTAGAATTTTTGGGGTTGCTTATGTATACTATCATATCATCTGCAAATAGTGATACTTTGACTTTTTCCTTTCCAAGTTGTATCCACTTGATTTTGTTTAGGTGTTTCATTGCTCTATCTAGAAATTCTAGTACTAAATTGAATAGATAGGGAGAGAGTTAGCAGCCTTGTCTTGTCTCTGATTTTAGTAGAATTGCACTAAGTTTCTCTCCATTTAATTTGATGGTGGCCATTGGTTTGCTGGATATTACTTTTATGTAATTATGTTTAGGTATGCATCTTGTATCCTTGATCTCTCTAAGACTTTTAACATGAAACAGTGTTGAATTTTGACAAAGGCTTTTTTAGGATCTAATAAGATGATCATATGATTTTTTTCTTTCAGTTTGCTTACATGGTAAATTACGTTGATGGATTTTTGTATATTGATCCACCACTGCCTCCTTGGGATGAACCCTACTTGAACAGGGTGGATGCTGTTTTTGATGTGTACCTAGACTCAGTTTGTGAGCATTTTAATTGAGTATTTTTACATCAATGTTCATAAGAAAAATTGGTCTGAAATTATCTTTCTTTGTTGAGTCTTTGTGTGGCTTATTTAACAGGGTGACTGTGGCTTCAGAGAATGAGTTTGGCAGTGTTTTTGTGGAACAGTTTGAAGAATACTAGCATTGGCTCTTCTTTGAAAGTCTATTAGAATTCTGCACTAAAACCATCTAGTCATGGGCTTTTTCTGTTTTGTTTTTTGTTGAGATTTTAATGACTGCTTCTATTTCTTTAGGGGTTATAGGGTGGTTTAAATAGGTTAACTGCTCTTGATTTAACTTTGGTGAATGGTATATGCCTAGAAAATCATCCATTTTGTTAAGGTTTTCCAATATTGTGGAGTATAGGTTTTGGAAAGAACTAATGATTCTTTGAATTTCCTCATTGTTTGTTGTTATCTCTCCCTTTTCATTTCCAATTTTGTTTATTTGAGTACTCTCTCTTTTTCTCTCTCTATGTCTCTGTCTATCCAGTTGATTTTCTCAAAGAATCAACTCTTGGTTTCATCGATTCTTTGTATTGTTTTCTTTGTTTCTAATTGATTGATTTCAGCCTTGATTTTGATTATTTCATGCCTTCTACTCCTCCTTGGTGTGTTTGCTTTGTTTTTCTATAGCTTTCATGTATATTTTTAAATTGCTGGTATGAGAACTTTCTAATTTTTTTATGGAGTCACTTAGTGCTATGAATTTCCTCTTAGCACTGCTTTCATTATGTCCATTAAATTTGGGTATGTTTTGCCTTCATATTTATTGAATTCTAGAACACCTTTAATTTCTTTATTTCTTCCCTGACCCATGATCATTGAGGAGAGAACTGTTCAGTTTCCATCAGTGTGTAAGCTTTCTGGTGTTTCTGTTGTTGAAATTGAGCTTTCATTCATGGGGGTCTAATAATACAAAGCATTGTTCATAATGTTGGTTACCTTCATTAACTCCTTGTATAGTTTGTCTGGATTGGTGAGAGTCAAGTGTTGAAGTCTCCCGCTTTTTTTTTTTCTTTTTAAGATTGAGTAATTCTCTATTTTTACATACTTGATGAAGGAGCTTTCCTTAAACGTTCTCTCCAGTGGAAAACAGAGGATGAAAAGTGGCTTCCAGCTGCTCTGCTCAGGGCCTGGGCTCCTCCTTGCCTGAATGGTGAGGAGGAAGGGTGTATTGCCCCTCTTTCATTAGCTTTTCCCACTGTTGCTTGATGTCATGCATCCACCTTATCGTTTTGAACCACAGAAAGCATTCCTCAAAGTCTTCAAACTCTATCTTGCACTTTTTCTTTGCCCGGGTAGCACCGATCCCATGTGCACACTCTATCCTCTCTTTTTCAAAAGCATGGCACTGAGCAGCATTCTTGTAGGGCTGTTCAGCACTTAGGAACATAAAGTGATGATCTAGGCTGATCCCCAGCTTTTTCTGAACGTCAAGGAAAGGCATGGAGCACTTCAGAGTGTCCTTGTCAGGTTCCTGGGTGCAGTTCACAACAGCTGGCTTCAGGAGGATGCTGAAGTCTCCCACTATTAATATGTGAGGTTCAATGTGAGATTTAAGCTTTGGCAATGCTTCTTTTACAGATGTAGTTGCCTTTGTGTTTGAGGCATAGATGTTCAGAGCATGAAGAGTCCCTGTCTCTTTTGATTAATTTTGATTGAAAGCCTATTTTATTAGATATTAGAATAGCTACTCCAGCTTGCTTCTTGGTTCTGTTCACTTGGAAAACTTTTTACAGTCCTTTACTCTGAGTTAATGACTATTTTTATTGCTGAGGTGTGTTTCTTGTATGCAACAGAATGATGGATCCTGTTTTTCCATCCATTCTTTTAGCCTGTGTTTTTTAATTGGGAAATTGAGTCCATTGATGTTGAGAGATTTTAATGACCAGTGATTGTTAATTTCTGTTATTTTGTTGTTGTTGTTGTTGGTGGTGGTGGTGGTGGTGGTGGTGTGTGCTTCCATTATTTTTCTGGTATGGAATTACTTATTTCCTGTGTTTTCTTGGATGTAGTAATTCTCATTGGGTTGGAGTTTTCCTTTAGTATTTTCTGTAGTGCTGTATTTGTGGACAGATTTTTTTAAAATTTGTATTTCTCTTAAAATATCTTGTTTTCTCCATCTATGGTGGTTAAGAGTTTTGCTGGATATAGTAGTCTAGGTTGGCATCTATGGTGTTTTAGAGGTTGGAAGATATGTCCGGACACTTTTAGCTTTTGGAGTCTCTGTTAAGTTGGGTATAATTTTGATAGTTCTGCATTTGTATGTTATCTGGCCTTTTCCCCTTGCTGCTTTTTAATATTCTTCCTTTGTTCTAAAGATTTTATGTCTTGATTATTATGTGGCAGGAGGATTTTCTTTTCTGGTCTAGTCTAATTTGTGTTCTATAAACTTCTTTTGTGTTTATAGGCATCTTTTTTTAGGTTGGGAAAGTTTTCTTCTGTGATTTTCTTGAAAATGTTTTCTGGTTGTTGAAGATGGAACTCTTCACCTTATTCTATTCCTATTATTCTTAGGTTAGGTGTTTTCAAGGTATCCCAGGTTTTTTGGGTGTTTTGTGTCAGGAATTTTTTAGATTTAACAATTTTTTAAAAAAATGTATCAATTTCTTCCACTGTGTTTTATATGCCTGAGATTCTCTCTTCCACCTCTTGCATCTGTTGTTTCTATTTTCTTCCCTATGTTTTCCATGTCCAGAATTTCTTCAGTCTGTGTTTCTTTATTGTTTCCATTTTTATTTTCAGGTCTTGAACAATTTTATTTGTTTCTTTCACCAGTTTAATTGCATTTCCCTGTGTTTCTTTAAGGGATTTATTTGTTTCCTTTTTAAATGCTTCTACCTGTTTGATTATTTTTATTGTGTCTTCCTGGATTTCTTTTTTAAAATATTGGTTTTTAAAAAAGACTTATTTTATTTATATAAATACACTATAGCTGTCCTGAGACACACCAGTAAAGGGCATTGGATCCCCTTATAGATGATTTTGAGTTATCAAGTGGTTGCTGGGAATTGAGCTTTGGTCCTCTCGAAGAGCAGTTAGTACTCTTAACTGCTGAGATATCTCTCCAGCCCCTTTCCTAGATTTCTTTAAGGGATTTATTCATTTCCTCTTTAAAGGCCTCTATTGTCTTTACAAGATTGGATTTAGGTCATTTTCTTGTGTTTTAGTTGTGTTAGGGTATCAGGGCTTATTGTATACTAGGGTAGTTGTGCTTTGAAGGTGTCATTTTGCTCTGGCTTTTGTTGATTGTGTTTTTTGAAGTCCTTTAGACATTTGGATGGCTTTAGTCCTTGGTTGTTCCTGTTGTAGTAGACATTGAGAGGGGGCCTAACCTCGATGATCCTTGTGTGTCAGGCTCTGATGTGTACTCTTAGGCTGTATGGTTCTGGATTAGCAGGTCTGATGAAGGTGTCCTTGGAGATGCTGGGAGAATGTGAGTACAGCAGGGACAGCAGGGTGCTCAGTGCAGCAGGGGGCAGTGATAGTGTGTGTGGGAAGAGGATCTAGGCTGTATGGTTTCAGATCAGCAGGTCTGATGAAGGCTGGTGGAGAAATGGTAGACCAATGGAGGTCCACCAGGGATAGCAGGCTGCTTAGGGCAGCTGGGGGTTTCCCAGAGGACTAAGCAGACAGGAAAGATGGGTGAGGGAAAGGCTGCCTTCACAAATACTGTGGGAACACACTCTCTCTCTCTGTCTCTCACACACACAGAAATACTGAATTTTATATTGTTGAATGCTGATTATTTTTATAATCTTGCAAATGTTCTTAGGTTTGGAATTTTAAAAATTTTATTTTTGGTTCTAATAATCAAATCCAGAAGCCTGTGTGAAGACCTCTTCTGCTGTCTCTGTTTCCTCCAGCAGACCCAATTCCTAAGGCTTGTCCCTAGCACCACAACAGAAAAATAGCTGCAGCCTCCTTTCTTTCCATCTGTATCTTTTGTGTACCCCTTGGACCATTCCCTCATGACCTCCCTCCTCTCACTTATGGCTTTATCCCAGCTTCCAACAGCAGCAGTCATTCATTGTGAATACATAAGCTGAGTGTTCAGGAAAACAGGCAAAACACAGCCACCACACTCTCTGAAAATTCAGGGATGAAACAGAAACCCAGGAAGAAAACTTCCACTGGAAAAAGACAAATCTAGAAATCAGCACTTAGAACTATAACCACAACCCAAACCCAGATGTCTAACTAAAAGCACAAGAACACAATAAACAACAGCCCAGGCAATATGTCTCTACTGGAGCTGTCCTATCACAGCAGGCTCTGAAGGTTCCAACATAGGTAAAGCATAAGAAATAGATCTTAAAACAAACTATGTGAAAATGAAAACATTCCTGAAATAAAAAAATAAGTCTTTAAAAAAAAGGGCCAGGAAAATACAAGCAAACAATTGGAATAAATTAATAAATCCCTTTTAAAAAGCCAAAACAACAACAACAACAACAAAACAGTTGAAGGTAAGCTTCCTGAACAGAGTACAAGAGGTTAAAGAGAGAGTATAAAGCATTAAAGATACACTAAAAGAAATAGAGACATTGGTAAAAGAAAATGTTATATCTAAAAGATTCCTGACTCAAATCATGTAGGAAATCTTCGATACCATGAAAAACCAAACTTAAGAATAATAGGAATAGAGAAAGAAAAAGAATATCAGCTCAAAGGCCCAGAAAATATTTTCAACAAAATCATAGGAGAAATTTTCCTAACCTAAAGAAGCAGATGCCTATAAAGGCACAACAAGCATATAAAAATCCCAAGAGATTGAACTAGAAAAGAAAGTCTTTTTGGTGAGTAATAATAAAAAAATTAAATGTGCAGAAGAAAGACAGAATGTTAAAAGCTGCAAAGGAAAAAGACCAAGCAACTTATAAAGACACACCTCTCAGAATGACATTTGAAGTCTAAATAGAGACTCTAAAAGCCATAAGCTCCTGGAGAGAAGTGTTGCAGATTCCTAAGAATTGACAGATGCCAGCTCAGAATACCATCTATGCCCAGCAAAACTTTCCATCACCATAGACAAAGAAAATAAGTATTCCATGATAAAGTCAAATTTATCTAATATCTATCTACAAACCAAGGCCTACTGAAGTACTGGAAGAAAACCTCCAACTGAAGGAGGCTAACCATACCCAACAATGCAATAAATAATCTCACACCAGCAAAACCCAAAGAAGGGAAATACTCACACTACTACCACTGCCACGACCACCAACAAAATAACAGGAGTAAGCAATCATTGGTCATTAATATCTGTCAATAGTAATGGTCTGAATCCCCTCATAAAGATACAGATGAAAGGAATGGATGTGAACACAGTATCCAATCTTTTGTTGCATAAAAAGAATACCTCAACATCAAGGATGGATATTATCTTAGAATAAAAGGCTGGAAAAAGATATTCCAAACAAATGGACCTAAGAAGCAACCTGGTGTAGCCATTTTAATATTTAACAAAATAGACTTCAATCAAAAAGAGATGGAGATGGATACTACATACTCATCAAAGGTAAAATCCACCAAGAGGACATTGCTCTTAACAGCTATGCCCCAAACCTAAGGACACCCAAGTTTGTAAAAGAAACACTATTATAACTTAAATTAAATTACATACTGACCCTCCTACTGATAGTGGGAGACCTAAATACCCTGCTCTTACTAATAATGAACAGGTCATTCAGACAAAACACTAAACAGAGAAATACTGGAGCTAACATGTGCTACAAAACAACTGGACCTAACAGATATTCTTTCTGTTTGAGTGAAACAGAAAGAATCTGCATTCATCTCATCACTTCATGGAAATTTCTCCAAAACTGACCACATACTCAGAAGCAAAGCAAGTCTCAACAGATATCAGACCACCACAGATTAAAGCTGAATCTCAACAACAACCAAAACAACAGAAAGCTTACAAACTCATGGAAACTGAACATTTCTCTTCCGAATGAAAAATGGAACAAGACAGAAATAAATAAAAAATTTAAAGATTTTTTAGAATTCAATGAAAATGAATACACAATATACTCCAACTTACAGGACACAATGAAAGCAGTTATAAGAGGTAAATTCAATAAAAAAATCAATAAAATACTTGCAAACAGAATTCAAGAATATATCAAGAAGATCATCTACTTTGGTCAAGTAGATTTTATCCCAGAGATGCAGGGATGGTTCAATGTATGAAAATCAATCTGTATAATACACCATATAAACAAACTGAAAGACAAAATCCACATGATCATCTCATTAGATTCAGAAAGGACCTTTGACACAGTCCAACACCCCTTCATCATAAAGGTCCTGCAAAGATTAGGGATACAGGGGACGTATTTCAACATAATAAAGGCAGTTCATAACAAGTCCATAGCCAATATCAACTTAAATTGAGAGAAACTCAAAGTAATTCCACTATAATCAGGAGCAGCCAAAGGCTAGCCACTCTCTTCACATCTATTAAGTTTTAGCTAGAGCAATAAGAGAACTAAGGGAGATTAAGGGGATAGTGAAGGAACTCTAGATATCCCAATCACAGTAAACAGGGCCCTTGCAGGACTTTCCCCTCTGCCCTATTCCCTCTGCCTTGTTAAAAAATCATTAGATTACATTCTAGCCACCAAGGTTTATTTCCTTATTTGGCCACTTCCTCCTCCTGAGGGTGACTACCAAGGTTCAGCTATCAAAGTTTGAAGTCCAACAATCAAAAGACTCCCCTAATTTGACTCCTCTAATTAACAGGTCCAATTAAAAGTAAACGTTTCATCCTAACCCAGGTTTTACTCCTTTACCTTTATAAACCACCATTTGCTTCTGGACCATGTCTGGCTCATCTCTATACAAAGGCAGCTCTTTATCCCCTGTGACAAATATCCCTTTCCCTTCTCCCTTGTCCTTTATCTCTTGTCTGTCTCTTATTCCCTGCTCTTTGTCCCTATGGGGCAAATCTCCTTTGTGCAGAGAACGTGGTCTTGGGGGTCCTGAGACAATACAGATCTTTTCACATACAAATTGGAAAGGAAGAAGTCAATGCATCTTTATATGCAGATTATCTGATAATATACATAGATAACCCTAAATATTACACTAGGGAATTCTTATAGCTGATAAATATTTTTCAGCAAAGTAGCTGAATATGAAATTGACTCACAAAAATCAGTAGCCCTTTTATATATACAAATAACAAATGGACTGAGAAAGAACAGTGCCTTTCACAATAGTTTCTAATAATATAAAATATCTTGGAATAAATAGCTTTAACCAAACAAATGAAAGACTTGTATAATAAAAACTTCAAGCCTTTGAAAAAAATAAAAACGAAGATATCAGAAATGACACAGACTGATACTAGGCCAGAGGATCACTCTCCACAAAATGACAGCAGGGTCCCACTGCCAAGGAAAATATCCACACAACTTCTGCAGTGATGCCTTCATGGAGCCTTCGCTCCTATATTCTAGTCTCTTTCATGTGGGAAGATAGTCTGCAGGCTACCAAAGGAGGAACCTGAACACTAGCATAACCACATATCCTTTAACCTACAATCTGTTCTGCCTACAAGATGTGCTGGGGCAATGGTGGCACAGAAATTATGGAAGTGGCCAACCAATGTATGATTTAACTTGAGGACCACTACAAAACTGAGAGCCCATGTCTGACACTGCTTGGAACTAGAGGCTAGACAGCCCAGAGATGTAGGGTAGAACTAGACATGACTGGTCTATAAATAAATAAATAAATAAATAAATAAATAAATAAAATCAATCAACGAAATGATTCCTAATGACATTCTACTATACTCCTATATTGGTGTCTTGTCCAGTCATCATCAGATAGGCTTCCTCTGGCAACACATGAGAGCAGGTGCAGAGACCCAAAGACAAGCATTATATAGATCGGCTAAATTGGAGGTCTCCATAGGTTATCTCCTTTTGGAGCTCAGGAAATCCTTGGAAGATAGCATGGAAAGATCACAGAAGTCACAGGGGAAACTAGGAGAATATGATCCAGATATCAACTAAGTAGGGCTCATAAAGCTTTACAGAGACTGAAGCAGCAAGCATGGGGGGTGGTCTACTTGGGTCTGCCACAAGTTCTCTGTGTATATGTGATGACTGTTATCTTGGTGTTTTTGTGGGACTCTCAACTGTGGGATGAAGTGTGTCCTTGACTCATGCTTGCTCTTGGGACTCTTTTCCTAGTATTGGGCTGCCTTATTCAACTTCAATATGATGGCTTTTGCCTCTTTGTATTGTATCTCAATTTGTCCTGTTTAACTGTCATCTCTTTGAAACCTGCTCTTTTCTGCAAGGAGGTGGAGAGGGAGTAGATCTAGGGAGAGGGGAGGTTGCAGGGAGCTGGGAGGAGTGGAAGGAGGGGAAATTGTGGTCCAGATGTATTGTATGAGAGAAAAATTTACTTAAAATATCAAATTCAGGAATTTGTACTACATGTGCTCTATTACTGAACTACATCCCAAGCCTTGAATCTGTTTCTGGCCCACTTGGATTTTGTTATTCAAGACAACAGCAGTATTCTGAAAGAAAAATTTCTCCCATTAAAGAGGCAAACCTGATGTCCTGTTAATCCTGAGGTGTTTCTAGATGGGAGAACAAGACCATCTTGAGTCCTCTCTGAGGCATGCCTTCTAATCTTTTAGGTGGCTGTCCTGCTGGCTTTGGGCACCTCTACTGGTTGACCACTACATGTCTGTTAAGCATATTGGGGTTGAGGATGCTCAGGAGATTCTAAAGTTCTCAGCCCTTGCTCTTTGCGTCTTCCTCTCTAGAACACCAGTCTGTGTTCTCTAGCAACCTTGACTCTTCAGGTCTCATTTTCTCTGTGTAGTGAGACACTGGGCTAGTTGGCTTCCATGTCTCCAAGGTGTGGCCAAGACACTCTCAAGGCAGTAGGCTGGGTAATCCTAGGCTCCTGTCATTTGTATCTTGTCTCCCAGGGATTGTGGTCCTTTGCTATCCAATGTTCAAAAATTGTTGTTTCTTCCATTTTTGTCTATGTTTTAAAGTTATGATAGAAAGTACAGTAAAAGTGATTCTTCTTTCTCATGCGTTCCTCTAAGACCTATATTCCTTATATTTGAATAATACATCTGGAATTTATTTTGGATAAAAGAAATACAGTTTTATTTTTTCCCCTAGGTGCCAGCAAGTTCCCCAACACCATTCTTTGAATTCTTCACTCTTTACCCAGTTTGATATGTCACCTTCATGATAAGCCAAAACTTGATAGGCATTTGAATCTGTTTCTGAACTATTATGTTACATGTATTTTTCATTTTTTATTGAATATCAAACTCTATAACCTATTGAAGTTTCAAAATATACTGTACTATTTTATGAGAGATATTCTTTTTTATGTATTTGCATTTTATTTATAGATTTTCTGTGTAGCCTAACATGTTATTTTTTGAAAAATTTTAATATCATTTGTAAATTACCTTTCAAAGTTTGCAGAGACTATTTTGGGGGCAGAATTACCTTAAATATAGAAAGCTGACATAAATTTGAAAGAGGCAGAGAAAAGATCTGGGAAATGCAAGTTAAACAGCTTTAGTATTTGTCATAAAGTGAAAGACAAAGACAGAACCTGGGAATGAGGAGGTTGAAGGTGAGATGGAGTGAGGCCTCATGACCAATGACTGGTGTATCAGATCCCCAGTAGATCTCTCTAGGAAATGCACAATTACCTGAGCATCATAGGACTAATGATGAAGAGTAGTCAGTAGGCATTTGTACTTTCGTGGTGTCTGCTGAAAACAAAACATACCACAAAGGAGCAGTAGTGTTTACTATTAAAAAGACATGAGCCTGTCCAACAAGTCTCTCACTCCCCAGTTTCTCAGTGCCAAGCATGTGACCCGCCCAGATTTGGCACTGAGTGAATAGGAAGAATAAATTGATTTCTGAATGTTTTCCTCTGGCTTCTGTTTAAGGTAGCGTAGCTATGATGTGATCTTTTCAAAAAACCTAAATAGCAGCTTGAAAATGCAGAGTTGGATTTCTTCTGTTCAAATTATTTGAGTATCAAACTATTCTTTGAGAAAACATGTCATTCAGTCTTGGTGTTTCTAATGCTTCTTTTCGTACTACCTAAGTTATTAGTCTATTAGAGTATGGAGATAAAGGGAAGGTTTAAGAAAAAAGTCATCTGATTTTGTTAAACCAGCCAAAAACATTCATCTTAGTAATTGAGATAAGAAAGGTGGGTTGGCTAGTGCAACTTTATTTTTTTAAAAACTTATTTTTAATGATGCTTATTAAACACTTTAACTTCCCCTTCTAGTCCACCACCCACCAAAAGTAGAGGAAAAGAAAGGATATGGGGAAAGTAAACCTGTTTAGAAATGGTTCTTTGGAGCAACTCCCATCTGTGTTGTCTGGAAATTGGCAGTTCAGTTCACAGGTCAACAGAGGCAACTCTATCCACTCGTAAAATACTTCATTGATACACCAGCAGTCCAGTCCGGTACAGTCTGGATAGCAAACATGAATCAGCAGTGGTGGCACTACCTAGCAGAGACAGCCAGGCCTCAGCCTCAGCACAAGTCAGCATGAAGAACCTGGGGCAACAGGAATGCCAGGAAAAATTCTCAGCTGTGTCTCTCTCAGCAAAGTGAAGATCAGTGAAGACTTGAGACCAACAAGCCTTGCACAGCTCGCTCTATAAGCAAGCCAAGCTCAGCCTCTGTCACTGTCCGTTGATTCTTTTTAAATTCCCTCCAAACATCACCTGTCCTCCATGGATCTTGCCTCAGCATCTGTGTCTGTATCAGCTGACATCACTCTGCCAATCATCCCAAGACCTTGGAAGCCACAACACACCACCAGAAGGTTTTGTTTTGTTTTGTTTTGTTTAAATGCATTTCTCTCTATGGAGTCCCAACAAATGCAGCTCAATATCACAATGTAAGGTAGACCAATATGTGTGTCATTAGTGAAGAATCCTTTATCACATGTCCTTTTGAATGCTTGCTTTAGCAGAACATCCTTTCACTTGTGTCTGCTTCAGGAAAACACTCTTTAACATGTCTGCTCCAGCAAAACATCATTTAACACAACTGTCTTTCCAAAGAACTCTTTAGTTTCCACTTCAGGCTAGTTTTATGTCAACTTGACACAAGCTAGAGTTATCAGGAAATATCTTTCAGAAGTACTTAACCTCAGTTGAGAACACTCTTCCATAAGATCCAGCTGTGGAATGTGATTTTCTTAGTTAGTAATTGAAGGTGGAACACCCAGACCATTGTAGGTGATGCCATCCCTGGGCTGCTGGTCCTGGGTTCTGTAAGAAAGCAGGCTGAGCAAGCTAAGGGGAACAAGCCAGTAAGCAGTATTCTTCCATGGCCTCTGCATCAGCTCCTGCCTCCAGGTTCCTGCCGTGTTTGAGTTCATGTTCTGACTTCCTACAATAATCAACAGTAAAATGGAAGTATAAGCTAAATAAACTAATAATCTAGTTTCTTCTCCATGGCCATGGTGTTTTATCATAATAAAAATAACACTAACTATAATTGAAGGGACATAGTACCCTTGCTACTGGAGTTAGCCATCAGTGAACTGTACACACCAACACCTGAATCACTGTGATCTTCAGTAAGCAGACTGTTGTTAGTTTAGAGGAATGTTCCAACAAGTGTCTCTTGAGTTTTATATAAGCAACATGTGATTTAGAGTCCTATAATGCCTTTACCCTGAAACATCTCCACATGGTTTCTGATGGAGAAAACAAAAGGTGCTTTGGTTTCACCAACATTTGTGCTTCTTAAGGAAGATGTGCTTTGAGCTGTAACAGAAGTCTTTGTGCAAAATCAACTATTAAATAGGAAAAGGAGTCCAGAACATTTGGAACTCACAAGATCTCTTAAATTTTGTACTTAGGGGAGCCTCATAGTTCACATCGTTCACACAAAACCTTCTTCCTCCTGGAAAAACTTTATTTTATTTTATTTGAAGGGAAGCAAGGCTTGAACATTTTAGCACCCCCCTAGAGACTGTTTGGCCACTCCAAAGCCCATAAAAAGTAATATTTGGATGATTTAAAGGGAAATGAATCAGAACTTTAAATGTTCCTTGTATAACACAAACCCCCGTGTTTCTAAAGAAAGAGAAATGCTCTGTTGGCTAAAACACATCTTCTATTTTTTAAAAGAAAAATATTATCTGGACACATGGAAATAGTAATACTTATTTGAAAATATTTTTACTTAAAACACTTAGACATCCAAACTTGTATTTTGCTATGGGTTAACAAGGAGTTTAACATGTTTCCTAATTCCTGTAGAAGGTATCATTGCCTTGCAGCAAACTTGGTTGATTAAATTTTGAATTTCATTGCAGGGTGGAAATGTATTCTCTATACCCTGGGGGATGTTTTCATAAAATTTCTCTCAAAAACTATTTTAGACTTCTCAGTTACTTAGCCCAAGTGTTGTCCAGAGTAGTCACAAAACTGTTTGGCAATATTTTAAGTGTTCATCCATATACTTAACATTTATTTCTTATTATATTTAAATAAGATTTTCTCTTTGATATTGGACTTGTCTGATGTGTGCATTTCTATGGAGGCTAATAAATGCCTTCAGGTTCCACTGGTTAAAGGAAATGGAGGTCAACAAACATGGAAATTTCCTAGCTCTGTGATTATCTCCCTGAACAACACAACCTATAAGTCTCCAAGTCCCAGTACTGTCATCTGCTGTGAATAATCCTAATGGCTGCTGGTGGACAACATCACTATGTTGTAATTATTTTAAAAATGACATTTACATTGTGCATGGGTGCTTGATTTATGGTCAATATTAGAATGTTTTAAATGTAAATTCCTCTGGAGATTACATGCTGTAGATTTTTTAGCTAATTGCTAATAATTTTTTTATTGGATGTTTTATTTACATTTCCTATGTTGTCCCCTTACCCCATCCCCCACCCACCCAGGAACCCCCCATCCCCTTACCCCTCCTCCTTCTTCTCCGTGGATGTAACCTCCCCTACCCCCCACTCCCACCTCCCCACCCTCAAAATTCCCACCCCCTGGGGCGTCCAGCCTTCATGAGGTCAAGGATCTCATCTTCCACCTGTGCCCGGCAGGGCCCTCCACTCTTACATATTCAGCTGAAGCCCTGGATCCCTCCATAAGTGCTCCCAGGCTGGTGGTTAGGACCCTGGGGGCTGTGGTTGGTTGGTATTGTTGCTCTCCTCATGGTGCCACAAACCCTTTCAGCTCCTTCAGTCCTCACTCTAACTCCTCCATTGAGAACCCCATGATCAGTTCAATGGCTAGTTGTGAGCATCTGCCTCTGAGTATGCCAGACTCTTGAAGACCTCTGAGGAGATATCCATATCAGGCTCTTATCAGCATGCACTTCCTGACTTCCACATCAGCATCTACCTTTGGTGATTGCACATAGGATAGATACTCAGGTGGAGTGGTCTTGAGACGGCCCCTCCTTCAGTTTCTGTCCCTCACTTTGTCTCCATATTTGCTCCCTTGAGTATTTTGTTGCTCCTTCTAAGAAGGACCGAATCACCCCCACTTGGTCTTCCTTCTTTATGAGCTTCATGTGGCCTGTGAGTTGCATCTTGGGCATTTCAAGGTTCTGGGCTAATATCCAATAATCAGTGAGTGAATACCATGTGTTCTTTTGTGATTGGCTTACCTCACTCAGGATGATAATTTCTAGTTCCATCCATTTACCTAGGAACCTCTCAAATTCATTGTTTTTATGTAACATAGTGTGTGTAGCATTATAGAAGAGTCCAAACTTGAACCCAAAAGCCTTAGAATGTGTCTTATTACCACTTATTTATTAGACGTAACATTATGAGATTTTTTTTCTTTATTTCTAGAAATTTCAGTATCTTCATCTGGAAAATGGTGATGAAGATATGCTATTTTTCTTAATTAATTATTTAATTTTTTATTGGATATTCTATCTACACTCCAGATGTCATCCTCTTATCCCATTTCCCCCCTGCCCAGGAACCCCCCATTGCATCCCTCCTCCTCCTGCTTCTATTAGGATGTGCCCTCCAAACCCCCCACTCCCACCTTCCCACCCTCAAATTCTCCCACACTCGGCCTCCAGCCTTCATGGAACCAAGGATCTCCTCTCTCACCTATGCCCAACAAGGCCATCCTCCCCTACATATACAGCTGAAGCAATGGATCCTTCCACATGTGCTCCTAGGCTGGTGGTTTAGAGCCTGGGAGCTCTGGTTGTTAGTATTGTTGCCCTCCTCATGGGACCTCAAACACTTTCAGCACCTTCAGCTCCTTCTCTCTAACTCCTCCATTGGGAACAGCCTGATCAGTTCAATGGTTAGCTGTGAATATCTGTCTCTGAATATGTCAGACTCTTGAAGACCTCTCAGGAGACATCTATATCAGGCTCTTGTCAGCATGCACTTCCTGACTTCCACATCAGCATCTACCTTTGGTGACTGCAAATGGGATGGATGCCCAGGTGGAATGGTCTCCAGACAGCCCCTCCTTCAGTTTCTTTCCCACACTTTGTCTCCAGATTTGCTCCCTTGAGAATTTTGTTACTCCTTCTAAGAAGGACCGAAGAACCCACACTTGGTATTCCTTCTTCATGTGATTCAGGTGGTCTGTGAGATGAATCTTGGGTATTGTGAGCTGGGTTAATATCCAATTATCAGTGAGTGAATACCATGAGTGTTCTTTTGTGATTAGGTTACTTCACTCAGGATGATATTTTCTAATTCCATCCATTCACCTAAGAATTTCTCAAATTCATTGTTTTTAATAGCTGAGTAATACTCCATTATGTAAATGTACAACATTTTTTGTATCCACTCCTCAGTTGAAGGACATCTGGGTTCTTTCCAGCTTCTGGCTATTATAAATAAGACTGCTATGAACATATTGGAGCATATGTTCTTGTTATATGTTGGAGCATCACCAGGAGTGGTATAACTGGGTCCTCAGATAATGCTATGTCCAATTTTCTGAGGAACTGCCAGACTGATTTCCAGAGTGGTTGCACCATCTTCCAATCCCTCCAAAAATCTAGGGGTGTTCTTCTTTCTCCACATCTTTGCCAGCATCTATTGTCACCTGAGTTATTAATCTTAGCCATTCTGACTGGTGTGAGATGGAATCTCAGAGTTGTTGTGATTTGCATTTCCCTGATTACTAAAGATGGTGAACATTCCTTTAGGTGCTTCTCAGCCATTCAGATTTCCTAGGTTGAAAATTCTTTGTTAATCTCTATACCCCATTTTTTAAAAATAGGTTATTTGGTTGTCTGGAGTCTAATTTCTTGAGTTCTTTGAATATAGTGGATATTATCCCTCTATCAGATGTGGAATTGGTAAAGATGTTTTCCCAACCTGTTGGTTGCCATTTTGTCCTATTGACAGTGTCCTTTGCCTTACTTTGCAATTTTATAAGGTCCCATTTGTCAATTCTTGATCTTAGAGCATAAGCCATTGGTGTTCTGTTCAGGAACTTTTCCCCTGTGCCCAAGTATTTGAGGTTCTTCCCCACCTTCTCTTCTCTTACTTTCAGTGTATCTGGTTTTATGTGGAGGTTCTTTATCCACTTGGATTTGAGCTTTGTCCAAGGAGATAAGAATGGATCAATTTTCATTCTTCTACATGTTGTCCATTTGTTGAACCAGCATCATTTGTTGAAAATGCTGTCCTTTTTCTACTGGACAATTTTAGCTCCTTTGTCAAAGATCAAGTGACCATAAGTGTGTGGGGGTTCATTTCTGGGTCTTCAATTCTATTCCATTTATCTTCCTGCCTTTCTCTGTACCAATACCTGCAGTATTTATCATTATTGCTCTGTAGTACAGCTTGAAGTCAAGGATGGTGATTCCTCCAGAAGTTCTTTTATTGTTGAGAATAGTTTTCGCTATTGTGGGGATTTTGTTATTCCAAATGAATTTGAGAATTTCTCTTTCTAACTTTGTGAAGAGTTGAGTTGGGATTTTAATGGGGATTGTATTGAATCTGTAGATTGCTTTTGGCAAGATGATCATTTTTACTATATTAATCCTGCCAATCCTTGAGCATGGGAGATGTTTCCATCTTCTGAGATATTTCTTTCTTCAGAGATGTGAAGTTTTAGTCATACAGATCTTTCAATTGCTTTTTTAGATTCAAACCAAGGTATTTTATATTATTTGCAACTATTGTGAAGGGTGTCATTTCCCTAATTTCTTTTTCAGTCTGCTTATCTTTCATGTAGAGGAAGGCTACTGATTTGTTTGAGTTGATTTTATAACCAGCCACTTTGCTGAAGTTGTTTATCAGGTTTAGGAGTTCTCTGGTGGAAGTTTTGAAGTCACTTAAGTATACTATCATATCATCTGCAAATAGTGATATTTTGACTTCTTCCTTTCCTATTTGTATCCCTTTGACTTCTTTTTGTTGTCTAATTGCTCTGGCTAAGACTTCCAGTACTATGTTGAATAGGTAGGGAGAGAGTGGGCAGCCTTGTCTAGTCCCTGATCTTAGTGGGATTGCTTCAAGTTTCTCTCCATTTAGCTTGATGTTGGCTACTGGTTTGCTGTAAATTGCTTTTACTATGTTTAGGTATGGGCCTTGAATTTCTGATCTTTCCAAGACTTTTATCGTGAAGGGATGTTGAATTTTGTCAAATGCTTTCTCAACATCTAGTGAGATGATCATGTGGGTTTTTTCTTTGAGTTTGTTTATATAGTGGATTACACTGATGGATTTCTGAATATTGAACCATCCCTGCATTCCTGGGATAAAGCCTACTTGATCATGATGGATGATTGTTTTGCTGTGTTCTTAGATTCGGTTTGCTAGAATTTTATTGAGTATTTTTGCATCGATACTCATAAGGGAGATTGTTCTGAAGTTCTCTTTGTTGGGTCTTTGTGAGGCTTGGGTGTGAGTGTAATTGTAGCTTCATAGAGCGAATTGGGTAGTGTTCCTTCTGTTTCTATTTTGTGGAATAGTTTGAAGAGAATTGGTATTAGGTCTTCCTTGAAGGTCTGATAGAATTCTGCACTAAAACTATCTGGTTCTGGGCTTTTTTTGGTGGGGAGACTTTTAATGACTGCTGCTATTTCCTTAGGGGTTATAGGACTGTTTAGATGGTTTATTTGCTCCTGATTTAACTTTGGTACCTGGTATTTAACTAGAAAATTGTCTATTTCATTCAGATTTTCTAGTTTTGTTGAGTATAAGCTTTCATAGTAGGATCTGATGATTTTTTGAATTTCCTCAGTTTCTGTTGTTAGTCTCCCTTTTCAGAGCTGATTTTATTAATTTGGATACTGTCTCTGTGCCCTCTGGTTAGTCTGGCTAAGGGTTTATCTATCTTGTTGATTTCTCAAAGAATCAAGTCCTGGTTTTGTTGATACTTTTTGTAGGGTTTTTTTTTTTTTTTGTTACTACTTGGTGGATTTCAGCCTTGAGTTTGATTATTTCCTGCCGTCTACTCCTCTTGGGTGTATTTGCTTCTTTTTGTTCTAGAGCTTTCAGGTGTGTTGTCAAGTTGCTAGTGCGTGCTCTCTCCAGTTTCTTTCTGTAGACACTTAGAACTATGAATTTTCTCTTTAGTACTGCTTTCATTGTGTCCCTTAAGTTTTGGTATGACGAGCCTTCATTTTCATTAAATTCTAAAAAGTCTTTAATTTCTTTCTTTATTTCTTTCTTAACCAAGACATCATTTAGTAGAGAATTGTTAAGTTTCCACGTGTATGTGGGCTTTCCATTGTTCTTGTTAGTGTTAAACACCAACCTTAGTCCATGGTGATCTGATAGGATGCAAGGGATTATTTCAATCTTTTTGTACCTGTTGAGGCTGGTTTGTGACTAATTATATGGTCTATTTTGGAGAAGGTACCATGAGGTGCTGAGAAAAAGGTATATTCTTTTGTTTTAGGATGAAATGTTCTATAGATATCCATTAAATCCATTTGGTTCACAACTTCCATTTATTCCACTGTGTCTCTGTTTAGTTTCTGTTTCCATAATATGTCCACTGCTGAGAGTGAGGTGTTGAAATTCTCCACTATTATTGTGCTAGGTGCAATGTATGCCTTGAGTTTTAGTAAAGTTTCTTTTATGAATGTTGGTGCCCTTGCCTTTGGAGCATAGATGATCAGAATTGAGAGTTCAACTTGGTAGATTTTTCCTTTGAGGAGTATGAAGCATCCTTCCTTATCTGGTTTTGATAACTTTTGGTTGAAAGTCGATTTTATTTGAAATTAGAATGGCTACTCCAGCTTGTTTCTTGGGGCCATTTGCTTGGAAAACTGTTTTCTAGCCTTTTACTCTGAGGCAGTATCTGTCTTTGCCACTGAGGTGTGTTTCCTGTATGCAGCAAAATTCTGGGTCCTGTTTGTGTTTCCAGTCTGTTAGTCTACGTCCTTGTATTTGGGCATTGAGTCCATTGATATTAAGAGATATTAAGAAAAATTGATTGTTTCTTCCTGTTATTTTAGTTATTATAGGTATAATTATGTTTGCGTAGCTATCTTCTTTTGGGGTTGTTCGAAGATTAGTTCCTTGCTTTTTGTAGGTTGTACTTTCCTTCTTAGTGTTGGTGTTTTCCATCAATTATCCTTTGAAGTGCTGGGTTTGTGGAAAGATATTGTGCAAATTTGGTTTTGTCATGGAATATCTTGGTTTCTCCATCTATAGTGATTGAGAGTTTTGCTAGGTATAATAGCCTGGGCTGGCATTTGTGTTCTTTTAGGGTCTGTATGATATTAGTCCAGGATCTTCTGGCTTTTATAGTCTCTGGTGTAATTCTTATAGGTCTGCCTTTATATGTTACTTGACCTTTTTCCCTTACTGCTTTTTAGTATTTTTTCTTTGTTTTGTGCATTTGATGTTTTGATTATTATGTGATGGGAAGTATTTCTTTTCTGGTCTAGTTTATTTCGTGTTCTGTAGGCTTTTTGTATGTTTATGGGCATCTCGTTCTTTAGGTTAGGAAAGTTTTCCTCAATAATTTTGTTGAAGATATTTACTGGCCATTTAAGTTGGGAATCTTCACTTTAATTTATACCTATTATCCTTAGTTTTGGTCTTCTCATTTTGTCCTGGATTTCATGGATGTTTTGGGTTAGGAGCTTTTTGCATTTTGCATTTTCTTTGACAGTTGTGTCAATGTTTTCCATGGTATCTTTTGCACATGAGATTCTCTCTTCTATCTCTTGTATTCGGTTGGTGATGCTTGCATCTATGACTCCTCTTCTCTTTCCTAGGCTTTCTATCTCCAGGGTAGTCTCCCTTTGAGATTTCTTTATTGTTTCTATTTCCATTTTCAGATCATGGATGGTTTTGTTTAATTCCTTCACCTGTTTGGTTGTGTTTTCTTGCAATTCTTTAAGGGATTTTTGTGTTTCTTCTTTAAAGGCGTCTACTTGTTTACCTGTGTTCTCCTGTACTTCTTTAAGGAAGTTACTTATATCCTTCTTAAAATTCTCTAGCATCACCATGAGAAGTGATTTTAATTCTGAATCCTGCTTTTCCAGTGTGGTGGGGTGTCCAGGGCTGGCTATGGTGGGGGACCTGGGTTTTGATGATGCCAACAACTTTGGTTCCTGTTGCTTATGTTCTTGCCCTTGCCTTTCACCATCTGGTTAACTCCAGGTGCTACCTGCACTCATTGTCTCTGACTGGAGTCTTTCTTTCTAGTTATCTTGCTTATGTGAGAACTCCTCAGAGTCCAGGCGTCTCTGTGGTCTTGTGATCCTAAGCTCTTTGGTGGAGGAGCTCCAGGGACTCAGGCTTCCTCTAGGATCCTGAAATCCTGCTGCTCTGAGTGTAGTGGTTCTTCTAGGATGCGTTAGGATATGGGGTCTTCACAGGAGCAGACCAGCTAGGTGTTCTCTTGTCTGAGTAGAGTGACTCCTCTAGAATGGCTCAGGGTTCATTGTCTGTTGCTCTTTGTGCAATGGTTTCTCTAGGATGACTCAGGATATGGTGTCTCCACAGGAGCAGACCAGCTAGGTGTCTGCCCCAGCCAAAAGGACCAGGTGTGGGGCGGAGTGAAGTGGCATTCCAGAGGGGTGGGATTTAGGTGGCTGATGGTTCCTGAGCACCCCTGGTTCCCATTTGTAACTCTGGGGCGTGGGGTAGTGGGAAAGGGTTCTTTCCTGCTTCTCTGAGTGCAGTGGCTCCTCTAGCATGGCTCACGATATGGTGTCTCTACAGGAGCAGATCAGCTATGTGTCTGCACCAGCCAAAAGGAAGGTATGCTATTTTTAAATAAAACCTCTATCATTAGATTTGACCAATGAAGACTTGGGAGCCAGATGATGGGGAGAAAGCCTGCGAGGTCAGAGAGGCAGAGAAAGTACCTAGCAGACCTTTGTCCTCAGTCAGTGTCCCACCAGGAATTCTCTATATCATAGGTGTCTCAAGCAACATCCTTCAAACTCAATGTCCCTCCCTTTTACTTCCTCTGTGTCTCTCTATTGATTCTTCAGACTCCTTATTCTCTCTGATTTTATTTTTCTTAATAATTCTATGCTCACTTCCTGTCAACTGGTTGCTTGCTCTGCCTCTTGACCTATGGTTGACTTTATTTTATCCTGTTTACAATATTCAAGCAGAAAGCTCCCAGATTAAAGGTGTGTGCTAGTGCTGAGCCACAACACAACTTAAAACAGGTTTTTCCAGTAAATAACACAATCTTGGGGCTCACAGTGTGATGAAATGTCCTGCAACAAAGGTAACACAGTCACACATAATTCTTTTTTTGCCAATAGAAGAATCATAATGGCTAGCTTAGGCAGAAACAGAGTATGTTAAAAATATCATAGTCACAGAACTCTTTGGATAGCAAGAGAATCAGATTTAGAAACAAGGAGGCCAACAATAATATTAAACTTCCCCAGAGAGTCAGCTCCAGTGAAAACACCTTTGATGCCAATGTTTGATACCAACTCTGTTTCTGGTAGATAGTGTAGCTTGAAATAATAATATTTGCTGTGCACGCCAGAAGCTCAGCCAGGGAACCCAGGTTCAGCTGTGAGTGGGTTCTGTGCACACCTATTCCTAGGGAGCATCACCTTTGAAGCTCTGGATTTACATGAATTCACCTGATTGGGAAAACCTGCTTTCCTGGTGTACTGGCAAAGAAGCCTGGGGGTAGAAGTAATTTGGGGAGTTACAAAGTGGGAAGTGCTCAAAACTCAGAAAGGATTTCCAGAAGCTATTATCCTTAAAGTCATAATCTCACCCAAATGAGAAGGTAAGAATCCTTTATTTAACTTCTCAAAGAAAAACAGGGCAGATGAAATTTGTAAATGAGACATTCCAGAAAAATCTAGGAAAGCATGCTTCATATTTTTAACTATATATTATTTACATATAATTTAAAAAGTTGCATATCATAAAATTTTTGATAAACAGACAACTTATAGAGGAATATTAGGGACTACCAAAACCTCTGCTGGTTGACACAACTCTTAACATTACATCCAACTCATAATCACTTAACCACACAATGAAGTTACAATATGTATTAATAATATAGATGCCTGATTGCCCATAGTTATATGTATAAACATATAATAAACAAATATGTTTTTAGACACTTTAAAATTCAAGGACAAGCACGATGACTCAGTGGATAAAAAAGCTTGTATAGCAAGCCTTGCCACCTTAGTTTGACTCTGGAACCCAAATAAAGTCAGAATGATAGAACCAACTCCACAAAGAGCTGCCTGCTGACTTCCACACACATTCTGTGGTACACATGCCACCTCTATCCTAACCCCCATTGTGAGAAGACACACAATGATAGTAATAATAATAATAATAATAATAATAATAAAACATTTAAAATAAAAAGAGTTGTTTAAGCCCAGTACCTCAGAAACTTCAGGGAATTTGTCCTCCTGGGTCAAAGGCTGCACCTTCCACTCTCTAGCACTTTAACACCCAACATCTCAGGACATACATACTCTCCAGGTCAGAAGCCCCATTTCTTAACCACTGACACCCTAACCTCTAGTGTCTCAGGATCCAAATGGAGCTTGCTCCCAAGGTCAAAGGCCACATTTCCCATTCTCTAACCCTCTCTTCCCCAGTGTCTCAGCATTTTGTGGAGTTACTCCCCAGGTTAGAGGTTATAACTGTGCTTCCCTGTGACACACTAATACTACCATCTCAGGACCCAATAGAGTGCCTCCGTGCCACTCACCCCAAGTCAGAGGTCATGCTACCAGTGCCCTTTGTCTCCATGACTTCCACAGTCTCAAGAACCGTGTTGCCTGTCAGCATTTTTCTCAGGTGAGAAGACATTCCTCTGTAAGTTTACTCTCAGAATATCAGTGAGTTCTTCAAGTGCTCACTCTTCTCACACCAGAAGCCACACATCCACCAACCTTAACAAGCCACCTTCCTCTCTGCCACCTCGGGAACAGTGTCCCCTGGTGAAATCACAGTCTATGTCTTCCCATAGATGAACTGGGGCCACTCCAGCTACCTTACCTAGAAATCAATACCAAGTAGCCCCAAGGCTGAAGCTTAACAATCAACATAATTGATCTCAAACCAGTGGAGTAAGTGTAGACTCAAATTTCCACTCAACACCGGTGGGTCAGAAACTTACAATGAAAGCTACAGTCAATAAAAGATGTATAATCCCCAGCATAAAAACACAGGCAGGAGGAAAACCCAAGACAATATGCTTCCTTCAAAGAAAGATTTGTGGCAAACCTTCTTTACACCCCCTATTTGCCCAAATCTAGTCTCCCCAGTTTTATTAACAGCTCAGCAGTACAAACCTACTGTTTTCTCCCTTTTGTCTCTGACTCCATCCACAAGAGATCACAAAGATCTCCCCCACTTCCTTCTCCCAACTCATGCCAGTATTCCTGCCCCAAATACCAGCAGAAATTCACTGGGAACACACCTACTAAGCAGGCCAGGGAGGCAGTAAGCCAACTGAAGAACTTCTCCACTTCCTCCTCCATCCCAAGTCTAATCCCCCAGTCCCTTCCCAGCTCTGCAACAGAGCACCGATGGCCATCTTGTCCCTGCTCACATCTCTTGTGGATCCTAACATCCCTCCCATGCTTACTATTTTATCTCAGCCCCTAATTCCAGCAGGCAGACCCTGATAATCCATAAGCCATGTTTTCTAACAGAAAACCAAGTAGGCTGCTTGCAGATCTTCTCTTTTTTTCCCCTGTTCTACCAGATTGATCTCTACTCCCCATCCCGTCCCCAGCTCTGCAGCAGACACCTGTGGTATTTTTCCTGCCCACTGCTCTCATCTCCTGTGGATCCACAGACCTTCCATTTTAACCTCCCTCTCCCCACATGTTGCTTTATCTCAGCCCCCAACTCCAGTAGACACCCACAGGCCATTCCTGCCAGGCAAGCAGGGGAAGCTGTGCAAAGATCTTTCCCTATCCTTCTGTTCTACATTGGACCCTTGAGTCTATACCAAGAAAAAGGCCTTAAAATCATCTGTATGGAGATAATAGACATCCTTATAGAGGAGACTAATAAATTCTTTAAAGAATGCCAGGAAAACACAAACAGTGGAAGAAAATGAATAAAACCTGTTCAAAACCTGAAAATTGAAATAGAACCAATAAGAAAAACAAACTAAGGAATTCTAGAAATGCTGAATTTAGGAATTTGACCAGGAAGTACAGAGGTAAGCTTCACTGACAGAATAAATATTTATATAGCTATCCATAGACTAGAGCAACAGCTCTTAGCCTTGGTTAGCTATGCTTCTTTGATTGTTGGACAGTGGTCAAAGTGGGGAGCCATATTTGGTCAAAGTACCAAGAATAAGTGACTACAGAGTGCTCTGCTAGAAACAGGGTGTCTCTGTCACTCCTTCCGAGATCCAAGGAACACTGAACATGAGGGAGGGAGGGTAGGATGAAGGAAAGAAAGGAGGAATGGAAGAAAGGAAAGAAGAAAGAAAGAAAGAAGGAAAGAAAGAAAGGAAGGAAGGAAGAAAGAAAGGAAGAAGGAAGGAAGGAAGGAAGGAAGGAAGGAAGGAAGGAAAGAAGGTGGGGGAAGGAAAGAGCTATGGAGATGGAGAGGATCATTTGAGAAGAAGAGTGTTAGCAGAAGTGGAAGGAAATGAGAGATTAGTAAGAGTGAATATGATCTCAGTGCATTGTATACAAATATGATATGGTCAAACATAAAAATTTAAAATATTTAAATGCTGTTATAGGCATCTTTCCATGCTATTAAATATTGATCAATGCTATCACTTTCTCTCTCTCTCTCTCTCTCTCTCTCTCTCTCTCTCTCTCTCTCTCTCTTTCTTGTTTGTTTTTGTTTTGTTTTCTATGTTTGTTTATGTTCATGACTCCTGGAAAAAGACCATAGACTGAATCCAATTATAGTTCAAAGACGTATTGATTAGCTACTAGCAGGTTGGCAATCTCTGAGCTAAGCTTAAGATTCTCATGAGAAGGAGGGATGAGGAAAGAATTTTGACAGTGAAAATTACAAGAAGACCTTGAGCATTCATGCAAGCAAGCTAGGAGCTGTTTTGCTCTTCAAAGATTAGATGGCCATGATGACCTCAAAAGAGTCCTTGACTTTCTACATAAGCAGGCTACAGAAGTCAAAAAAGCAGTAGTCATATTATAACAAGTAGATGGTCATGACTGCACATTTCTGGGTGGGGGGTCATTGAGTCAAGGTTACTGAGAATTTATCCTCTAGGGACTGGATCAGAGACAAATGGCTAGTGGATATCAAGATGGATGTCTAGCATAAACTGGGTTTTCTTTAGCTATCATATTTGTTTGTCTTTTAGAGACAAGGTCTCACTATGTATCTCTGGCTGTCTTGTAACTCCCTGTGTAAACCAGGCTGGCTGCAAACTCACAGGAATCTGCCTGCATCCGCCTCCAAAGAGATGGGTTTAAAGGTGTGTGCCTCCATGCCCAGATAAATGCTGTCATTTTTAAAGGTTGTATATTGTATGCTATGGGCATATCATTTTTCACTGATCATCCATCCATGAACAGCTTCTAAATTGTTGCTTTTGTCAGTATTGCTATATTATTTCCATAGCTAGTATATACTTTGAGTATATTCTATGAGAAATCTAGAGAAAGACTTTTCTATTCAATTGAACAATGTTTTGATACATATTGTCAAGTTGGCTTCAGAAAAATTGTCACAAGTCGTATATTCTACATGCAACATTTTAGTGCATATTTCCCCACAATTTCATCTACATTTGGTATTATCAGCAGTTAAAAATAAATTAAAGCAATTCGTTTATTTTCTCCTTCTCCTACTTCTTTTCTGTAGATTAGGCTGGCCACTAACTCAGGAATCCGATGCCTGTCTCCTGAGTCCTGGGTTTAAAGGCTTGAGCCACCATGCTTGGCTCCATTTAAATTTTTTTGATAAGTTTATTAGGAAAATAATATCTCATTAATAGTATAACTTGCATGTCCACAATCACTACTTATACATATTTCATATGTATTTATTTGCCACTTATATTTATTTGTTTATGGACTAGATATCTAATTGATTGTGGTTTATATTTAGAACTTTTATGTAAGGAAATAGTAAATGTTTTTCTGTATAGCCTCCACATGCCATTTTCTTTCACTGAAAGGAAAGGTAACGAAGCACACATAGAGCACATGCCCCTCGGAGCAAACCATTGACCTGACACAATGGATTTGTACTGTGATTATTGAACAATCTAAATGGACCCATACATGAGAAGATTCACCACTTTGTTGATGACACTAAAATACATCTAGGATTTCTTATTTAGAATTTTATCGTACCATAAATGAGTTTAGTTATGGCTTAGTGTTTGTGAAAGAATACTAGGTACTCATGTTTTTATACTAATGTTTGTTAGTGACTGGTACCCTTACTGCCTGAGTGTATGTAAACACGTTCAACATTTTGAAATGACACTTACATGCATCTGAAAATGCCACCAAATCTCTCCTAAATGCATCCTGGATCTGCCCACCTTCTCCTGTCCGTGTCTCCGTCTCACCTTTGCCTCTTGCAATGAGTGGGCTCTCCCTGGCCCTTTCTTGCTATTAGGCTAAAGCTACTAAGTACTTACCCAAATCTACCATGCCTCCATGCTATGATTGCATGCACCTCTTTTGTCCTTGGCTTATAGCAGGTTTCCTCTCATCCTTACTCACTCTCCATGCTCAGCAACTAGTTCCCAATACCCATCCTGGCCAGTTCTCACTGAAGCCTTTCCCGATGTAGTAATACACAGACAGCTCCCTGTACATCTTTCTTCTGGATGTTTTCTTTCTTAGGTATCAGAAAATGTGTAATGATGCATATATATATTTGCATTTGTTTAATAACTGCCCCTTGGATCTATGGAATGCTACTGTGCTTGTTTATTTATTGAACAGAAAGCTTTGCATGTGAGAGTTATTCAGCTTTATTGAAGAGCAGATGACTGATTGAATGAATGGTTTTCACAGAGTCAGACATGTAGACAAAAGTGAAGTGAGAAAAAGCCAGTGTGGGTGTCGACAAACAGATGCTGGACTCACAGGACAGAAAGAATTAAGTCCTCATATTGGAAGATCGCGAGGTCACAAGGACAGTTGTCTATTGACTATCCTTTCCTTGAATGTCATTTTTCATACTTGGTGTGTTGTTACAAGTATGTTACTGTTTAACACATAGGGATCTGGTTCCATACCATGTATTAGATGCATAAGTCAAAGAGGCAAAGCTGTGTTCAAGTTCGTAGTTCGCTGATAGCACACAATGGTAGCTCTGAGGGCCAGACAGCCTCTGTCCCCATAAACTCTGTTTATTTTCTCCTCTAGTGGAGGGTGTAGGATAGGTCAATCTGACTGGTGCATCATGATGAATATTTATTGACCCAAACTGTCATGTTGACAGACATGCGGACAGGCAGACAAAGATTTCTGTTTCACAGGCCTTAGTTTTTTGAATCTATGGTTCTGACAGGCTGACATTTCCCTGCATGAGTTCTGACTTCTCCAGCTGTTCCTGGGATGCTTGTGTCTGACTAGATTTCCCCAGACACTGCCCCACATGCTTTCCAGAGAGCTGTGATGCTGTCCAGGACCTTTCTATCAAATGGTCTTGAGGCATTCATTTCTAGTTCATCTAGCCAGCATGTGCACTGGACAATTTGGATCACAATGTCTTCCCCATCAGCTTTCCTACCTCATTTGGACTCTTACAAGGGCTACAGTGGCCAATTGAGTTGTTCCTTTTAAAGAGAGAAGCTCTGGGTAGCACAAAGACATCTTTGTCAAGAAGAAAGGAGTTCTGTTTCTAATATAAAAAGTCGTTGTGTGAGGCTGGGCATGGTAGAGCACACCTTTAATCCCAGCACTCAAAAGGCAGAGGAAGGTGGATCTCTGACAGTTCAAGTCCAGTCTGGTCTACCTAGTTTCAGCCCAGCCATAGCTAATGATATCTCTCTCTCTCTCTCTCTCTCTCTCTCTCTCTCTCTCTCTCTCTCTCTCTCTCTCTCTCCTCTCTCCTCAATAGTTCTGTACCTCTGTGCTCTCTTTCTCATATACTTAATATTTTGTGTCTATAATGTTTTTTCTTTCTTCACATCCTTCATTAGCCTTAATTCAATTTGTTATTTTTCAGACCCTTTGCCCTGCCCTGTCTGTCCATCTCTCTGGGCTGACAGGCACCAGGTTGGCAGGCCTTGCTGACATAGCTTAAACTTCTCTATCTGCCCAGCTCCTGGTGCTTACAGGTAACTGATCACTACAACCTGAGTCCAGGGACCACATTTATGCTGTTCCCAGGTGCCAACAGATATATAGATCACAGATCATCAGCTCTAAGCCCACATTTTCACTCAAATAATTCTAGATATGCAGATCCCAGGCAAGAAACAACAACAACATGAAAATCTAAGATAAGTCTGCTAGCTCAATAATACTAGATCCCAGTGAAAATTATCTCATAGAAATTTCAGGCAAAGAGCTAGGGGAAAAAAGATTATAACTATGTTCTGACTACTCAAATGAGACAGGGATATAGTTTAAGAGGATAAAACAAATGAATGAAATAAGAAATACAAGATGTGAAAACAGAGTAAAAAACTCCAGAATCACCAAAGAAGAGCCAGCGTGAAATGAAACCAGAAATTAAAAGCTCCAAAAACCAAATAAAATCTCAGTGGGAGGCCTTCCAGTAGAATGGGTTGTGTGGGAAGCAGAGCACCAGGCCTGGAAGACAAGGTGAAGGAGTTGGATCATACTAGAAGAGTCAACAATATATGTATAAAAACACATGAGCAAAACAGGAGAGAGCTTTGAGGCACTATGAAAAGACCAAACCTTAAGATTATAGGCAAAGAATAATAATAATAAGAAGAATAAGAATAAGACAACAAGGAAGAGGAAAAGAAGGAGGAAGAGGAGGAGGAGCAGGAAGAGGAGGAGGAGGAGGAAGAGGAGGAGCAGGAGAAAAAGGAAGAGGAAGAAAAACAGTAGCAGCAGCAACATACCAAAGACATGGAATATATTTTCAGTAAAACCATGAAAGAAATATTTCTGAACATATAGAATGAAGCACATCACAGTGTAAGAGACCTACAGAATTCCAAGTAGACCAGACAGAAAAGAAATGACATATGACATATTAGAATTAAAATATTTGTTTAAGTTACTGTTTTATTACAATGAAGAGACACCATGACCAAGACAAGTTATAGAAGAAAATATTTATTGGGACTTGCTTATAGTTTCAATTGGCTAGAAATTGTGACTGTTATAGCAGGGAGCATGGCATCATGAAGACAGGCACAGTTCTGGAGCAGTAGGTGAGAGTTTGCATCCACAACCAGTATGCAGAGAGAGGGAGAAGGAGAAGAAGAGGGCAAGGGAGTGGGAGAGGGAGAGAGCCTGAAACTAGGAGTGGGCTTTTAAAACCTCAAGGTCCATCCCCAGTGACATACCTCTTCCACAAAGCCATACTTCCTAATCCTTCCTAAACAGTCCACCAACTGGAAACCAGACATTAAAATATATAAACCTATGAGGGGCCATTCTCATTCAAACCACCACAACACCAAAAATACAGACTAAAGGGTATTGAAAGGTGTAAGAGAAAAATAGTCAAGACAGTGGTAAGGGTGTGGTCATTAGAATGACACTTGATTATTTGACAGAAACATTTAAAACCAGAAGGCCATGGAAAGATGCATTCCAGATTGTAGAAGATGACAACTGTCAATACAGACTCTTATATCTAGCAAAACTAATAAAAGCCCAGGACAAGATGCATTTAATGAAGTCTACCAGAACTTCAAAGAGGAATTACCATACTACTCAAGTTATTCCATGAAGCAGAAAAGGAAGCAGGGCTCCCAACCTCTTTTTATCACACCAATAGAAAAAAATTAGATAAAAACAAAAATGTTAGAAAATTATAGATTGATCTTCCTGATAAATTTGGATACAAATATTTTTAATAAATTATTGATGAACTGAATTCAATACCAATGGTAAAAAATGTGACAAATTTTCTTTTATTCCGGAGATGAAGGGATAGTTCAACATAAATACTAATGTTTTCATTTCATAAACACACTGAAGGATGGAAATTATACAACCATCTTATTAGATGGAGAAAATTCTTTGACAAAATTTAACATCCCTTCCTGATAGAAGTCACAGGGAGACAAGAGATGAAGTAAAACAATCAAGGCTATGTATTACAAACTTCAATCAACATAATGCTAAATGAAGAAAAACCCAGAGTACCCATTAGGATCAGGAACAAGGCAGGGTGTCCTTTCGACTTTTATTCAATATAGTGCTAGAATCTTGGCAACAACAATAAGACAAGAGAAAGGAATAAAAGGGTTATGAATAGGAGAAGTTATGATATTCCTATTTGCAGATAATATGATTCTTTATATAAGGGACCCCAAAGGGTCCACCAAAAACTACTTAGAGCTGATAAATAATTTCAGCAAAGTGGCAGAATACAAAATTAACACACAAAAATTCGTGACTTTTCTATATACAAAATTACTAAAAAAAAAAAAAATCAAGAAAAAAGCTCCCTCCAAGATAGACAGACACAGACATACAGACTCAGATACATACAGACACAGAAACATACATACAAAGAAACATACACACGGAGACACATGCAGACATAGAAACACACACACACAGAAACATGCAGACAGAGAAACACATGTACAAAAACCTCCCCCCCACACACTCCACCTCCATGGGAGTAAGCCTAAGCAAAGAAACTGAAGACTTTTATCTAAAGTAAAGTAAAACTTGTAAGACACTGAAGAAAGAAATTGAGGGAGACACTAGAAAATGGAAAGATATGCTCAAGAAATGGGAAATTTAGTGTTATGAAAATCACCATCCTACCAAAAGCCAGATTCAATGCATTACCAATCACAATTCCTGAGCTATTAAGAAAGATCCAAAAACTTATATGGTGGCATAGAATACAAAGATAGCCAACGCAGCCCTATGTCTCTGTGTGTAAGGGTAATACTGTGAGAAATATCACCATACCTAATTTCCCAAGGGGAGGGGCAATCAGTGGCTTAACTAAAGCTATGGCTCTATGGAAAAGCCTCAAGCAAACCCACTGGTTGGTAAGCTAATTTCCATATAAAACTTAAAAAAGAGTTCAAATGGCATTACCCAACATAGGTAGATGATGCCACTCCCAGCAGACATTGGTCATTAAATGAAAAACCACAGTACAAGGTATAGGATGCTTCTTTTTGGTTATTGGCCAGAGAGACCCCAGAGGTTTCCAAAGCAACACCATTTTCCTTGGTTATCACCATAACCATACAGTAAGTAGCCTTGCTGAATACACAATGCCTTTGGCTGCAGGACAAACTCAAACCTTTCAGGAAACTTCCTTCCCATTTGCTGATTTCCATAGTCACAGAAGGTTCTATGCAAACTTCTAGGGGGAAAAAAGACATTCAAAATTTTACCACTACTGGACCCTGAGTTCTGTGATACTGACCTGGCAGGCAAGATGTACCTGCTGGTGCAATAGTTTTGTGGCTATTATGAAGTAACCAACTACATTCTGATAGGATTTGAGGTGAAACCAGCTTCACTGAAGGGAATTTCATGCCTGATGCAATCACAGTCAAATTCCATAGCTGGGAGGTCATAGGCCCTAGGATAGAACATACTCTTATTATTTTAAATAACCATGGCCATGCTAGGAAAATGGCATCTAAATAAATATTTGCACTTTTACCATAGACCTGGGCTTCCCTTAGGTTTTGAATGGAGAATAATTTTTCTGTAGTGTGCCGCTGTCAATAGAGAGATGCTGTCATAGTTTGCTTGAGATAAACGTAGTCACCTAGGAAGGGGGAACCTCAATGGAAGAATCGCCTGAGTCAGATTAGTCTGTTGTGGAGTCTGTGAGGCATTTTTTTGATTGTTAATGGAGGCAAGAGAGCCCAGACCACTCTGAGCGATATTATACTTAGGCAAGTGGACCTGGGCTGCCTAAGAAAGGCAGCAAGGCAGAGGAAGCAAAGTTCCCAAGAAATGTTCCTCCACAGTCTCTACTTCAGTTTCTGCCTCCAGGTTCCTGCCCTTGATTTCCTGCCCTAATTTTCCTCAGTGATGGATTATGACCTGGGAGTTGTAAAATAGAATAAACAGCTAACTAGAATAGATGCATAATTGGCCAAAGTACTGAGAACAGGAAACTGAGTCCTCTGCCCTAAGGGACATCTACATTAACCTTACCACCACTAAGGCTGAGAAACATCAGAATAGGAAGAATGTAGGGGGAGTTTCCCTAATTGTTGATTGGCTAAATAAAGACAGCAGAAACTAATCACTGGGCAAAAGATAAGGCAGGATTTCCATGCAGGACAGGAAGAGGAGGATAGAGAGATTTGGGAGTCGGACCAGGAGAGGAGGGAGAAGAAGCTGCAGACATGTAGTTCTCTCGGGGCACTGATAGTTTGTAGCCTCCACAGGCAACTGCGACGGAGGCCAAGGAGGATGGGTCAGGATATTCTTCACCCAGTCTTTGAGTTATCTAGTCAGTTTTAAAATATAAAGGTCTCCAGTGTTTTCCTTCCATGGGGTTAAAAGGAGTTCGGCGAGACGGCCATTGCAACACTGCACTAGGCAAGCAGCAGGCAGAGACCAGGAGAGCTAGGGTGGTCGTTGGAGGCTTGGTGGAACTAGCCCCGAGAGGTTGAAAGAGCTTGGGGGAAGCTTTCAAGAGGGAGCTAGTGTGGGTGGTGGTCACAGGAAACTGCTAGCTGGCAGCATGGCGGTGGCTGTTCTGGTAGTATAGCCAGGAAGGCGCTCCAGGTGTTTGTGGGAAGAGCGTTAGCTAGCATGTGGACGGCCGCTTGTCCCAGAGCCTAGCCAGAACTAGTGTGATTTTCTAAAATTACTCGCAACAGAAGAATGACAAATACAAGAGCCAGAGGATGAGAAGAAGTGCCATGAAATATTGTCTTCTGGACATGACGTGACTGTCACACTCACAAACTCACAGCAGTTGTGGCGACCTGTATAAGTCGATGCCAGCCAAAATTCCAGCATCAGCAGGGTAGACAGTGAGCCCCATTCCTTACTGAGAAGCTATTAGCAGTGGATATTTGCTGGGGGTAGGTGAATCGTTCTTTTTTAGAGGCTGTGACCTCTGATGGGCTTCTCATGTTCCAGAGGATGGCCTCATAGCTATTCACATATGGATGGCACCAACTGAACTTAGTGATTATTAGACAGAGCTAGGGTGAGGGCAAGGGTTAGAGTGAGATAAAGCTGAGGGGATTTTTGGGAAGATGGAGAGCAGGAGAGTAGGTTTGATGGTATTTTATTGTATTCATGTATGGAATTCTTAACAGTAAAGGAAGTTACAAAAAAAACCTTTTTAGTATGAACTACAGTATAGTACAGAAAACCATAAGAAAACAGATGTGTAGGTTGAAATAGTCATTGTAAAGCTAATATGTATGTAAGTTCTACCAGTGACTGAGAATGTTACCCCTCTATGAGCCCCTGTAGCACACGATGTCAAGCTCTTCTGTAAGGAGTACCCACATACTCTATTATTATAACCACCGTCCACTGTTCAGTAATGTCCACCAGTGCATATTACTAAACAGTTTATATCTTCTGCTTTCTTCTGCCATGGTCTATCTTTTAAGTATCTTAGAATCTATAGAATTTCCCCTTTTCTATTTCCTTATTTTATGTTGTACCTTAGTTGTTTTTAATTTTAATTTTTTATTCTTCTCTTATGTTTTACATCCCAACCACAGTTTTCCTTTCCTCTTATGTTCCCAGTCCCTCCCCCACCCCCAAACACTACTCTTCCCTTTTCTTCAGAAAGGGGCTGGCCTCCCAGGAATATCAAGGAAGCATGCCATATCAAGTTGCAATAAGACTCTGCACCTCTCCTGGTGCAGGCTGGATGAGGCAACCCAAAAGGAGGAAAAGGGTCCCCAAAGCCAGCAAGAGTCAGGGACAGCCCCATTTCCACCATTAGAAAGCCCACAAGAAGACCCAACCATAACATACATGCAGACCCATGCATGCTCCCTAATTAGTGTCATAGAGGCTCTGTGAGCACCTGTGAACCCAGGTTAGTTGTTTCTACAGGTTTCCTTGAGGTGTCCTTGACCCTTCTGGCTCCTCCCTCTCTTTCCCAGGATTCACTGAGTTCTGCCTAATGATTGGCTGTGGGCCTCTGCATCTGTTTCCATCAGCTGCTGGATGAACATTCTGATGATGATGATGATTATTCCAGGTTCCTGTCTATGAGTCTAGCAGAATATCATTAGGAATCATTTCATTAACTTTTTTTTTTTTTTTAGGTCATGGTTGGTTCAATTCTAGGTCTATGGGTTATCTGGTTTCTGGTTCCTGACCCTCCAGACAGTGTCAGTGTCAGAGGTGGGTTCCCTCTTGTGGCATGAGTCTCAACTTAGACTAGTGGTTGGTTGGCCTCTCCCACAACTTCTGTTCCACTTTTACCCCAGCCCATCTTTCTGGCAGGACAAGTTGCAGGTAGAATGTTTTGTGACTGGGTTGGTTTCCTGATTCCTCTGCTGGGAGTTTTCCCTCATACTTTAGTTTTTAAGGAGATTGAGTTGCTTACCTACAGACTACACATTGAGTTTTGCTGGTTGCTTCCTCATAATAAAGCTTAGTTTGTCCCTTTTATTTTCTCTGCTTTTATTTGTATATAAATGATGTGCCCTACCCTGGAGACATGCAAGTGTTGGTGTCTCTGTGAGCAGTCACTGGTTTTCCATGCTCTATCCTTCAATTTATAAGTATTATAATGACATCCAGGTCTATCATCCTTCCTATATATTGCTGAAATACTTCAACTAAGAACGGTGTTATTTTTGTTTGTCTATCACCTTACAGTGTTACAATTAACATAGCAAAGGCAGAATAAAAGCAGGGTTAAAAAAAAACCCTTCATTTGTCAGTTTAAAAAATTAGTAGCTTTCCTAGAGTCTTCTAAAGATTTTTTTAATGAGAGTGTGGAAATTTTTTTATATTGTGATAGGACATTTATAATGCAATCTACTCTCAATATTTTTTTCAATGTAGATTTCACACAACATCGTAAAGAATATCTCTAGAGCTCATTCATCTTGATGAACTAAAGCATTTTGCCCATTGATGGTAACTACACTTTGTCCACTGCCCCAGACCCTAGCAAGCATCATTTGACTTAGATTCTATGAATTCGACTTTTGTATATACACACAAGTAGAATCACACGTTCATTTTTTTTCTTTCTGTGACTGGCTTATTTCATCTAGTATAATGTCTTTAAAGCTGACTCATGTTGCTGTTACTGAATAATATTCTTTCTTTTGAAATCCTAATGGTATTCCAGCCCATGAAATTTTCATTTACAATGCTCTCAAGGACCCATGTGGCAATGGCTTGGCTCTGAATGTGGCATTAGTGTGAAGCAATGTAATCTTTGATAGACAAGGCCTGTTGGGAATTCACAACATTGAAAGAACAGCCTTGAAGGGGACAAGTAGGACTCTGACATTTCCTCTTCTCCTTTGCAACTTGACCATGCGATAAACAATTTTTCTTTGCCATGTACTTTCACTATGATATGCAACTGGACCAATTTACAATGGACTGAAATCCTCTAAAACTGAGCCATAATAAAAACTGTCCACTTACCCATTCTTCAGTTGAAGGAAAATTGGACTAGTAGGCCAAAATGATTATTATGAAGAGAGCTGTAAGGAACATGAAGTGATCATACTTCCAGACTCTGGTTTTAATTGTTTTGGAGCAATAGCTAGCAGTAGGATTGCTGGGTAATATGATAGTTGGTACATAACTTCTTGAGGAACCTCAATATTGTTTCTGTAACTGTTACACCAACTTGATTCTTGCCAGTCATGTGAACAAGATGGAAATTTCATACACTATTAGGTACAGTAATTAGTGTGACTTTCTAGAGAGAACTTTTAAGTACTTAAGTAAGCAATGGCTCCTTTTCTCAGACACATATCCTCTGTCATACATCACAGATTAGGAAAGGGGTTGAGAGAGATGGAAATGGGAGCCTCTGAATTGAGCAAAGTCAGTCCAGCAAGATTAGGACCCATGCAGGGCCTAGAAAGACTCAGCTTCCATCTTCTATCCTCCTTCAAATTCCTTTGTCTAAGCATGATGGTGGCCATGCTTCCTCTCAGTCAATGCATAGGTTGAGATTAGAAAGAGGCACCTAGCTTGCTGACAGGAACCTGGTGTGATTGTTTCCTGGGAATTTCTGCCAGCACCTGACCAAAGCAGATGCAGATGCTGGCTGCCAACCATCAGACTGAGCTGGGGACCCTGGTGGGGGAGCTGGCAGAAGAATTGTAGGAGCAGAGGGGGAATGAAACCCCATAGAAAAACAATCTTGGCTGGCCAGGACCACCCAATGCTCCCAGGGACTAGACCACCAAGAGGAGTGTATAGGGAGGGACCCATGGCTCCAGATACATATGTAACAGAGGATGGCTTTGTCTGACATCAATGGGAGGAAATGCTCCTGGTCCTGTGGAGGTTTTATGCCTCAGCATAGAGGGATTCTGAAGGGGTGGGCCAGAAGTGGATGGGTGGGTGGATGAGCACACTCATATAGGCAAAGGGGAGAGGGCAGATGGGATGGGGGCATGGTGGAGGGGTAAGTGGGAAGGGGGATTTCATTTGAGATGTAAATGAACTGAATGATTAATGTAAAAAATCAAACAGGGAAAAAAAGAGATGTGGCGCCTAGTCTGCAGGCACTTCCTCAGGATCAGCTTGAATGCTCTCCTTCTCATGCCCCCCCATCCCCATGTGAGATGTCTCAGCTTCTTTTCATTATCCAGCTCCTTTGCCCTGCTTCTCCCACCCACTTATACAGAATGTCAACAATGGAGTGCTTTTCCATTCACTTCCAGTTGTTGATTGGAACCTTTCTTATTTTTCTATTGTGACTAAAGCCCTCTATGAACATTTACATGTAAGTTTTCTGTGGGTATTTTCATATCAATTTTTTTTCAGCTTTCTTTTTTATTGTATGTTTAATTTACATTTCATATGTTATCCCCTTACTGCATTCCACCCCCCCAGGAACCCCCCATTCCATCACCCCTCCTCCTGCTTCTCTGCGGATGTGCTCCTACCTACCCCCCCTAACTCCCACCTTCCCAACCTCAAATTCCCACCCACTGGGGCGGTCAGCCTTCATGAGACCAAGGATCTCTTCTCCCACCTAAGCCCAACAGGGCCATCCTCCCTTACATATACAGCTGGAGCCGTGGGTCCCTCCCTGTGTGCTCCCAGGCTTGTGGTTTAGACCCTGGGAGCTCTGGTTGGTTGGTATTGTTGCTCTCCTCATGAGGCCTCAAACTCTTTAAGCCCCTTCGACTCCTTCTCTCTAACTCCTCCATTGGGAACCGCCTGATCAGTTCAATGGTTAGCTGTGAGCATCTGCCTCTGAATATGTCAGACTCTGGGAGACATCTAAGGACGCAGCCACATCAGGCTCCTGTCAGCATGCACTTCCTGACATCCACATCAGCATCTACCTTTGGTGACTGCACATGGGATGGATACCCAGGTGGAATGGTCTCCAGACAGCCCCTCCTTCAGTTTCTTTCCCACACTTTGTCTCCAGATTTGCTCCCTTGAGTATTTTGTTGCTCCTCCTAAGAAGGACCGAAGCACCTCTCACTTGGTCTTCCTTCTTCATGAGCTTCAGGTGGTCTGTGAGATGAATCTTGGGTATTGCAAGGTTCTGGGCTAATATCCAATAATCAGTGAGTGAATACCATGTGTGTTCTTTTGTGATTAGGTTACTTCACTCAGGATGATATCTTCTAATTCCATTCATTCACCAAAGAATTTCTCAAATTCATTGTTTTTAATAGCTGAGTAATACTCCATTATGTAAATGTACCACATTTTTTGTATTCACTCTTCAGTTGAAGGACATCTGGGTTCTTTCCAGCTTCTGGCTATTATAAATAAGACTGCTATGAACATAGTGGAGCATATGTCCTTGTTATATGTTAGAGCGTCTTCTGGGTATATGCCCAGGAGTGGTGTAGCTGGATCCTCAGGTAATGCTATGTCCAATTTTCTGAGGAACTGCCAGACTGATTTCCAGAGTGGCTGCACCATCTTGCAGTCCCACCAACAATGGAGGAGTGTTCCTTTTTCTCCACACCCTCGCCAGCATCTACTATCACCTGAGTTCTTAATCTTAGCCATTCTGACTGGTGTGAGATGGAATCTCAGGGTTGTTTTGATTTGCATTTCCCTGATTACTAAGGATGCTGAACATTTCTTTAGGTGCTTCTCAGCCATTCGAGTTTCCTCAGTTGAAATTCTTTGTTAAGCTCTATACCCCATTTTTTTTTAAATAGGTTATTTGGTTGTCTGGAGTCTAATTTCTTGAGTTCTTTGTATATATTGGATATTATCCCTCTATCAGATGTGGAATTGGTAAAGATCTTTTCCCAACCTGTTGGTTGCCATTTTGTCCTATTGACAGTGTCCTTTGCCTTACAGAAACTTTGCAATTTTATGAGGTCCCATTTGTCAATTCTTGATCTTAGAGCATAAGCCATTGGTGTTCTGTTCAGGAACTTTTCCCCTGTGTCCAAGTATTTGAGGTTCTTCCCCACCTTCTCTTCTATTAGTTTCAGTGTATCTGGTTTTATGTGGAGGTCCTTTATCCACTTGGACTTGAGCTTTGTACAAGGAGATAAGAATGAATCGGTTTGCATTCTTGTTCTTGTTGTCCTCCAGTTGAATTAGCACCATTTGTTGAAAATGCTGTCCTTTTTCCACTGGACAGTTTTAGCTCCTTTGTCAAAATCAAGTGACCATAAGTGTGTGGGGGTTCATTTCTGGGTCTTCAATTCTATTCCATTGATCTTCCTGCCTTTCTCTGTACCAATACCTGCAGTATTTATCACTATTGCTCTGTAGTACAGCTTGAGGTCAGGGATGGTGATACCTCCAGAAGTTCTTTTATTGTTGAGAATAGTTTTCGCTATTGTGGGTTTTTTGTTATTCCAAATGAATTTGAGAATTTCTCTTTCTAACTTTGTGAAGAGTTGAGTTGGGATTTTAATGGGGATTGTATTGAATCTGTAGATTGCTTTTGGCAAGATGATCATTTTTACTATATTAATCCTGCCAATCCTTGAGCATGGGAGATCTTTCCATCTTCTGAGATATTTCTTTCTTCAGAGATGTGAAGTTTTAGTCATACAGATCTTTCAATTGCTTTTTTAGATTCAAACCAAAGTATTTTATGTTATTTGTGACCATTGTGAAGGGTGTCATTTCCCTAATTTCTTTTTCAGTCTGCTTATCTTTCATGTAGAGGAAGGCTACTGATTTGTTTGAGTTGATTTTATAACCAGCCATTTTGCTGAAGTTGTGTATCAGGTTTAGGAGTTCTCTGGTGGAAGTTTCGGGGTCACTTAAGTATACTATCATATCATCTGCAAATAGTGATATTTTGACTTCTTCCTTTCCTATTTGTATCCCTTTGACTTCTTTTTGTTGTCTAATTGCTCTGGCTAAGACTTCCAGTACTATGTTGAATAGGTAGGGAGAGAGTGGGCAGCCTTGTCTAGTCCCTGATCTTAGTGGGATTGCTTCAAGTTTCTCTCCATTTAGTTTGATGTTGGCTACTTTTTTGCTGTAAATTGCTTTTACTATGATTAGGTATGGGCATTGAATTCCTGATCTTTCCAAGACTTTTATCATGAAGGGATGTTGAATTTTGTCAAATGTTTTCTCAGCATCTAATGAGATGATCATGTGGTTTTTTTCTTTGAGTTTGTTTATATAGTGGATTACATTGATGGATTTCTGAATATTGAACCATCCCTGTATTCCTGGGATAAAACCTACTTACTTGATCATGATGGATGATTGTTTTGATGTGTTCTTGGATTTGGTTTACTAGAATTTTATTGAGTATTTTTGCATAGATATTTATAAGGGAGATTGGTCTGAAGTTCTCTTTGTTGGGTCTATGTGGGGTTTGGGTATGAGTGCAATTGTAGCTTCATAGAAAGAATTGGGTAGTGTTGCTTCTGTTTCTATTTTGTGGAATAGTTTGAAGAGAATTGGTATTAGGTCTTCCTTGAAGATCTGATAGAATTCTGCACTAAAACCATCTGGACCTGGGCTTTTTTTGGTGGGGAGACTTTTAATGACTGCTGCTATTTCCTTAGGGGTTATGGAACTGTTTAGATGGTTTATCTGCTCCTGATTTAAATTTGGTACCTGATATCTGTCTAGGAAGTTGTCCATTTCATCCAGGTTTTCCAGTTTTGCTGAGTATAGGCTTTGTAGTAGAATCTGATGATTTTTTTTTTAATTTCCTCAGTTTCTATTGTTATGTCTCCCTTTTCAGTTCTGATTTGTTGATTTGCATACTGTCTCTGTGCCCTCTGGTTAATCTGGCTAAGGGTTTATCTATTTTGTTGATTTTCTCAAAGAATCAGCTCTTGGTTTTGTTGATATTTTGTATTGTTCTTTCTGTTTCTACTTGTTTGATTTCACCCTGAGTTTGATTATTTCCTGCCTTCTGCTCCTCTTGGGTGTATTTGCTTCTTTTTGTTCTAGAGCTTTTAGTTGTGCTGTTAACTTGTTAGTGTGTGTTCTCTCCAGTTTCTTTTTGTAGGCACTTAGAACTATGAGTTTTCCTCTTAGCACTGCCTTCATGGAGTCCCACAAGTTTTGGTATGATGTGTCCTCATTTTCATTAAATTTTAAAAAGTCTTTAATTTCTTTCTTTATTTCTTCCTTGACCAAGTCATCATTGAGTAGAGAGTTGTTCAGTTTCCATGTGCACATGGGTTTTCCATTGGTTTTGTCATTATTAAAGACCAGCCTTTGTCTGTGGTGATCTGATAGGATACAAGGGATTATTTCAATCTTTTTGTATCTGTAGAGGCCTGTTTTGTGACGAATTATATGGTCTATTTTGGAGAAGGTACCATGAGGTGCTGAGAAAAAGGTATATTCTTTTGCTTTAGGATGAAATGTTCTATAGATATCTGTTAAATCCATTTGGTTCATAACTTCTGTTAATGTCAAAGTGTCTCTGTTTAGTTTCTGTTTCCATGATCTGTCCATTGCTGAGAGTGGGGTGTTGAAATCCCCCACTATTATTGTGTGAGGTGTAATGTGTGTTTTGAGCTTTAGTAAAGTTTCTTTTATATATGTAGGTGCCCTTGCATTTGGAGCATAGATGTTCAGAATTGAGAGTTCACCTTGGTAGATTTTTCCTTTGATGAGTATGAAGTGTCCTTCCTTATCTTTTTTGATTACTTTTGGTTGAAAGTCCATTTTATTTGATATTACAATGGCTATTCCAGCTTGTTTCTTCGGACTATTTGCTTGGAAAATTGTTTTCCATCCTTTTACTCTGAGGTAGTGTCTGTCTTTGTCACTGAGGTGCATTTCCTGTATGCAGCAAAATTATGGGTCCTGTTTGTGTATCCAGTCTGATAGTCTGCATCTTTTTATTGGGGAATTGAGTCCATTGATGTTAAGAGATGTTAAGGAAAAATGACTGTGGCTTCCTGTTATTTTTGTTATTAGAGGTATGATTATGTTTGTATAGCTATCTTCTTTAAGGGTTGTTGGAAGATTACAGCCTTGCTTTTACTAGGTTGTAGTTTCCCTCCTTGTGTTGGTGTTTTCCATCAATTATCCTTTGAAGTGCTGGGTTTGTGGGAAGATATTGTGCAAATTTGGTTTTGTCATGGAATATCTTGGTTTCACCATCTATCGTGATTAAGAGTTTTGCTGGGTATAGTAGCCTGGACTGGCATTTGTGTTCTCTTAGGGTCTGTATGATGTCAGTCCAGGCTCTTCTGGCTTTTATAGTCTCTGGTGAAAAGTCTGGTGTAATTCTTATAGGTCTGCCTTTATATGTTACTTGACCTTTTTCCCTTACTGCTTTTAGTATTTTTTCTTTGTTTTGTGCATTTGATGTTTTGATTATTATGTGATGGGAGGTATTTATTTTCTGGTGTAGTCTATTTGGTGTTCTGTAGGCTTTTTGTATGTTTATGGGCATCTCGTCCTTTAGGTTAGGGAATTTTTCCACAATAATTTTGTTGAAGATATTTACTGGCCCTTTAAGTTGGGAATCTTCACTCTCTTCTATACCTGTTATCCTTAGGTTTGGTCTTCTCATTGTGTCCTGGATTTCCTGGATGTTTTGGGTTAGGAGCTTTTTGCATTTTGCATTTTCTTTGACAGTTGTGTCAATGTTTTCCATGGTATCTTTTGCACATGAGATTCTCTCTTCTATCTCTTGTATTCGGTTGGTGATGCTTGCGTCTATGACTCCTCTTTCCTAGGTTTTCTATCTCCAGGGTAGTCTCCCTTTGAGATTCCTTTATTGTTTCTATTTCCATTTTCAGATCCTGAATGATTTTGTTTAATTCCTTCATTGTGTTTTCTTGAAGTTCTTTAAAGGATTTCTGTGTTTCTTCTTTAAGGGCTTCTACCTGTTTACCTGTCCTCTCCTATAGTTCTTTAAAGGATTTACTTATGTCCTTCTTAAAATCCTCTATCATCATCATGAGAAGTGATTTTAATTCTGAATCCCACTTTTCCGGTGTGATGGGGTGTCCAGGGCTTGCTATGGTGGGAGAAATGAGTACTGATGATGCCAAGTAACTTTTGTGTCTGTTGCTTATGTTCTTGAGCTTTCCTTTTACCATCTGGTTAACTCTAGGGTTACCTGCCCTTACTGTGTTTGACTGGAGTCTGAATTTTCAGTTATCTTTCTTGTGTGAGTACTTCTCAGAGTCCAGATGTCTCTGTGGTCTTGTGATCTTAAGCTCCTTGGTGGAAGAACTCCTGGGACTCAGGCCACCTCTGGGATCCGGAAATCCTTCTGCTCTGAGTGCAGTAGGTCCTCTAGGATGGCTCAGGATCCAGTATCTCCACAGGAGCATACCAGCTATGTGTCTGCCCCAGCCAAAAGGACCAGGCGGGGCAGAAAGGAGGTGGAATTCTGGAGGGGCAGTGTTTGGGTGTCTGATGGTTCCTGAGTGCCCCTGCCTCCCAGTTGTAACTCTAGGGCATAGGGAGTGGGATGGGGTTCTTACCCGCTGCTCTGAGTGCAGTGGCTCATCTAGGATGGCTCAGGAATCAGTATCTCCACAGGGGCATACCAGCTCTGTGTCTGCCCCAGCCAAAAGCTCATATTAACAGTTTTAACTAGTCTACAGACCAAGTAGGATTTGCAGTTCTCAGCTGTGATGATGAGAACTGCAGTCCACAGGCTACCAGTCTAGCAAATTTTGTAGTTGAGATTCTGGTTTTCAGAAAGGTCTTTGTTGTCCTTTGAGTGTTTAAATTTTTATGTATTGACAGGCTTTGGCACCACTTACTTTAAAAGGTATACTGCTCAGTGGGTTTGGGTATGTTCCAAACATTGTGACATTATTTTGACTAATACAGTACATTTTCATACTATCGGAAAGCAACCCTGACCCATTAGAAGTCACCTCAATTCCCCTCTCCCAACTCAAGGCAACCAGTAACCCATTGTCTACCTCAGTGTGTTTTCCTACTCTGAGCTTTTATATTCATGAGATGACAATGACTTTTTGTGTGGACTCTGGTACTCATCAGGAGGAGTCCACATGTGTTTCATTTCCTAGTCTACCTTCCTTCATCTCCAGCAACTTCATCTATGTTTCAAGCATCACTACTTCATCCCTGCGATGGCTGGATTCAATTACATTTTGTTCGACTTTCCCATCTTATTTACGTATACATTTTATTTTTATCTTATTATGTTAATTATGTTTGTGTCGCTGCATGGGTCTGTGCACATCATCCTATACACGTGAGTATGTACCCACACCCAGGCTGTTGGATCCTCTGGAGCTGGAGTTACAAGTGGTTGTAAGCTGCCTGACATGAGTTCTGAAGTCCTCTTGAGCAGTTCAGTGCTTTTAACCTCCAATATATACATATACATATACATATACATATACATATACATATACATATACATATACATATACATATACATATACATATATATATATATATAACTTGTTTCCACCTTTTGGTTGTTTTGAATAAAGCGTCCATGCATGTAAGTTTTATATGAGTGTCTTATATTAATATTTTTAGCTAGCCTACAAATCAATGAGTTTCATTACATGGTTTCAATTTGTATTTCCCTAATTACTAACAAGACTGATCATGTTTCTTGTGCTAGTTTAACACTTATACACCTTTTTGGGATAATTTTAAAAAATACTGACCATGCTCCTGGGGAGAGCTGTTCTGGTCATCCACTCTCTTGGGATTCTTTTGTGGCCTCTTCTCTTCCCTTTAGACTATCAGGGGAAAGTTCTGGGTTTACCCTGTCCCTTGATCTTCTCTTTGCACAGGAGGACTGCATAGCAGACTCAGGCTGGGGATGAGGATGGAGAAGGAAGGATGAGGAAAAAGAACATTTTCTTGTTTGCATAATTTCAAAAAAACTCCCCCATGGTGAGCAAGACATCCAGTCTGTCAGTCCCAGGCTGTCTTTGGATTCTGCCTCTGAACAATCTTTTGATGTCTGTGAGAGGCTGAGAGGGAAGTGGGTGTTTCTGTCTTGGATGAAGGAAAGAACTCAGAGCAGTTCAGGCATAGGTTATGAAGCATCTGTAGCAGGCCTGGCCCCAGGCACCCCACCCCCACCCTGGTGTACCTTCTTTCTTTCTCTGAGATTCTTCCTGTCCTGGCCCTGTAAGGCTTCTGCAAAGGGAAAACAAACCTTGAGTCTTGATGCTTTGGGACACGATCATACCGAGAGCAAAATAGGTTATGAATGCCAAATATGATTTCTATGCTTAGTACTCTTCTCGGTGGAGGGGCAAGGACATAGGAACAGCAGTTTTCTTTCTCCCCCACTGATGCAACAGACATTTTAAAGTACTTCCTCTGGCAGAGTCTGTGTATCCCCTCAGAAGACCAACTTGGGAACAATAACTCTGACCCCATCATTGTTTGATACATTTCACACAAATGGTCCACGTACAAGGCAGTGTGCCAGAATAGAGGCAAGCTGAGCATTGAAGGATGTTTCATAATGGTACCAAGTCAGGAGGGAGTACTATTCCCACCACTGGCCAAAGAAACTTGGACAGAGACTCTCAAGGTCAAGAGAGTAATATCAGTGGAGGACATGCAGATGGAAGTCATGTTTTGTGCCACTTCATATTAAGCTGAATTTCTTAGTCAATACCAGAGGCTCTAATTCACATGCTAATTTCATTTGTGTAGACAGTAAGTAAAAATGAATCCACCAGCATGTACCAGGGGAGTACTATTTAAAATTTAGTCTTATATTGAGTTCCTGGTACCCTTTCAATGGCTAGTTTCTTTTTAGTCAGTATTGTTCTCTATTGCTGGTTTCAGTTTCCTACTTGATAACCAGAGGTCTCGAATCCATCTTGATTAAAGCAGCAAGGCCCCAACTCCATCCTGCCTGCTTCCTTTGAAGTTCATGTACACTCTGTATTCAGATCAGCTGCCAAGGGCACAGAGAAAGATGAGCTATGAGCTGTGACAACATGTGGGCACAAGGCCAGATGCTTCAAGGCAGTTCAGCTTCCTTCTGGGACTAGAACCGCTGGAGGGTTTCATCTCTCTAGAATGGTTTAGGTATAGCTGAAGGAGGAAATACAAACAAAATAAAATAAGATGGCATTTTGGGTCTCATTGATTGTATTAAACCATACAGTCCAAGTCAGACAAGGGTCTCTTTATTAGAGCGAGTAGCAGGCTTTCCGGTGTGATGCATAGGCTTGCCCAGGCATCTGGATTCTTTTGAGATGCCCTTCTTCTGTTCCTTAGGCAGAGGCTATCAAGAAAGGGAAGAATAAGCCATTGATAAATGTTCTATGGTATTTTCTTATAGTTTTACATTACTATTTGTCTTCTGCATTATTATAAAGTTGCCTTCTCTCCCTTAAGCCTCAATTTTCGCTCATCTCAGTTGTCTGTCTCTGTGTATAAGCCTCCCTGTCTCTTGCTGAAACCAGTACCTTCCTTCCTTGTCCCCATTCCCATTATTTTTCAAGATAGACTAATGGCCACATACAAACATGTTTCAAACAGGCTAGTTCTTTGGAGAATAGTTCTTTATTTGTAAAATAGAAGAATCCTCAAACTCTCCTTGGATGCTAAGTGATTCAAGGAAATACTCAATGTATTTACACACTTTGACTTTTCAGCCTCCTAAAAGTTGTGGTGACTGGCTATGTCATCATGGATAAGCCATGCAATCTCTCCTTCCCTCCCTTTCACTATACTGGGACACTTTTTGCTCTCTATGTGTACTAGAAATCAGACACAGTCCTTGACATTCCCCTACCTCTCCCACAATTCCTGTCTTGTAGAGTAATAGTGGTGTGTCTTTGAAGCATGCCAGCTTCAGAGGAGCTTCAGAAATGCCATTAGAATCAGGAACTCAGAAAACTGAGAGAAAAGATAAAGGGAGGAAGAAAGTTGGTGAATGAGGTGAATAACTGTTTTTAAAAGATGATTTGTGTGTGTGGTACTCAACTTCTAGTGGTTATGCAGCTCAGGTTGCATGATCTGCTCCCTATAGCATGGATTTTTATGTTCTTTCCCAGATAGAATATCTGAGAGGATAGCCCTCCCCCTAGAAAAGAATGATTTTTATTTTCCATATGGTACATGCTAGCAATCCTGGCATTTGACCACATTTATGTAAACATGAAGAGATACCTATAAATTATTGGACTTAACCCCAGTTTGAGTTTCCAGCTACGCACTGTAATCATTACAGATGTTCCTACTTCAGCTTCAGAAGACATTTTGGCCCATTGATATGGTTGATTAGGCACTTAAGATGTAGACTACATTCATTACATTGTTTAGGGGGTGGAGAACATAAGAAACACCCGTGAGGGCACTAAGATTGTTCATGCACACCCAAAGTTCTATAAAGCAGGGGAGGCCCCCAAATCTGAGCACAAAGCATAAACACTAACTGGACCTCAGTCTCCAGGGACACCCTATTGTATGCACCACAGTGAGGAGTTTGGGTTTTTTCTTATGTTGACTGAGAAGAACACAGAGCTAGAGGAAATGATGGTCTTGCTTGTACAAGTCTGACTTTTATTCAAAATACCTGGTCCTCCTGGAGGTTGCTGTGGGAGGCAAGCCTAGTGGGCCTTAATAATACTATAGGAAACTTGCCAATAAGCCCTAAAATGAGCTATTTCATTTTCCATTTTCCTCATTGTGTATTTCCTTGTTAAGCTCAGGCTTAAAAGTTGCCCTGGGCTGGAGACTCTGAGCCTGGTGGTTATACCTATGCCATCCTGCAAGGGGGCACCCTAAGGCAGATACAGCTTCCTGGAACTGTTTTGCTCCAGTGCTCTGGTTAGCTTTTCTACTGTGATTTACGGTTTAAAATTCACATGGAATTTACCCATATAGCATCTTATCTTTAGTCACAAACACTGTTATATGCCCTCCTCCCTTTTAAAGGTAAACATCTCAGTCACAGAGCCACAGAGCTTCTATAGAGAGGTGAGAGGTAGTAGCCCATGGTAAACACTGGGGCAGAAGGCAAGCTTCTGGATTGTGGACTTGTTATCTTCCTACAAGAGTAGGAAGATCTTCTTTCACACTGAGGATAATAATGAACAGAAAACACGTCCACTCTTCCTTTTATTTCCATTCTCCACCGTCAAAGGTTGCCATGCTTTCTTTATGTCAGTTCTCCTGAGATCAGCTCTCATGAAACTAGTACTTTCCTGGCTGCCCTCCATGCTCAAACAATGTTGAGTAGGCTCTCCAGTCTTGCTCTGATTCATTCAGCAGATGTAGGCTTATTATCAACATTTCCTTGGAGCTTGAGGGGGTATTTTTGGATGATAAAGTTAGTTTCCATTTATCATCAGTTTATCCCCAGTTTGGAATTGGGGTTTTTGTTGTATGACTGTAAACTACGAGACTTCATTGAACGTGTTCTCCAAGCCAGAAGTATGATATTCCAGCTTTGCTTCCATTGCTGTAATAAAATATCCCAACAAAAGAGCCAGGCATGCAGGGTTTGCACCTCAGGGGGTGAAGGAAGGGAGGGGGAAAAGGCAATGATGCAATTGTGATTGAATATAAAAATTATCATTGAAAAAGAGCAACATAGGGGAGGAAAGGCTTAATTTCAGCTTATGACTCCTGATTGCAGTTTATAATTGCAGAGAAGCCACAGTGGTAGCAGGAAGCTAATGGTCACATAACACCTGCAGTCAAGAGCACAGAGAGCCAAATGCATCCTCACCACCTACTTGCCTATTTGCTTTCATAGCTAGCTCTCTCCTCCTTTATACACTGTAGGGCCTCAGCCTGCAAAATGGTTCTGGTGGATCAGTTAGCAATCATACTAATTCTCCACATACAGGTGAGATGACCTGATGGAGACAATTTATAAATCAAGAATCTCTTTCCAGGTGGTTCTAGGCTGGCTAGTTAACATCTAAAATGAACTATCACAGATGGAGATCAAAATGCAAAGGCGTTTAGAGGGTTCTGGCAAGTTGATGGGAAACACAACATTGAGTCGGGCGGGTCTTTACTCTGATGTCTTCAGAACAGGAAGATGTCATACATTCAACTCAAGGGTCTTCTTTCACTGTCTTAGAAAACAAGACCCAGAGGAGTCAAGGTGTCTGAGATCACACGGGTGAGCTGTGGCAATGCTAGGATGAGGCACAGGCCATTTGCCCTGGGTCAGAGGCATGAGGTCCACGGCCCAGAAACTATGTACTTCTCATCGGCATGGAAGGTTGTAGAGAGACGTTCCTACCAAGCCACAAGATGATTAAAGGACTGGGGAGGGGGGAAAAAGCACTTCAGATGTGGAAGTCAGAGTTCTGGGGTGAGGAAAGGAGACTTCTTATTACTGGTGGTGGCTTGGATTGGAAACATGAAAGAGGGGAGAAGAGAGAGAACCGAGCACAGATTTGTGCTCATCAGACCACGGGCATGTACTTAGAAGTTGGAGCCCTGTGGACTCTGGGGAGGTGGAATCCTGGCTGCAGGTCTGACTGGCATCCCCGTTGCTGCCTCCTCCCTCTTTTTGGGCAGTATGGAAGGAGGTGGGATTGCTAAGAATAGCCATGGACGCTGCAACTTGCTCTTTTCAAAGAATCAATAGAATTAGAAATGAGATATTAACTTTAATCAGTCACAGATGTTCAGGCTCTTAGCTTCTAGGAAAAGAATTTCTGAGTAGTTCTTTTCACCCTGTAGAGAAAGTTAACTACACAGAAGGTTCTAAACCTTGGAATAAACTCTACTACAAGATATGGAGGAGGACCTACACCTGTGGACAAACTCAACTATACGATATGGAGGAGAGTCTACACCTATGAACAAACTCAACTGCATATCATGCAAGAGGATCTACACCCATGGGTCGGGCAAGGATACTCTTCTGTCTTCTGTAGGATGTAGGATAAAAGCCTCCCTTGATGACCTGTCACTCACCTATCCTGATTTGAGTGGCTCAACTTCTGGCTAAGCATCTCGTGTTGGCCTTTCATGGCATGCAGAGGATTTCAGTGCCTGAGCAGGGGAGGACTGAGCTGTGACTTGGAGGTCTGAGGAGAAGTGTGAGGAAAAGCCAGCCTGTCTTTTAAGTTCTTGTTTTTTAGAAATCAGATGATTGAGAAATTAAGCAAATGGGAGGAGGATGATTTGGCTTTGTTATACTTTATATTTTATGAAAATATAAGTCTATCAATAAAAATGAGACAATAATCCAATGAGCCTCATCTATACTTCATATAGATTCACTATTAGTTAGGAAGTGTTAACTAACCATGTGGGTCAGCTGTCACCGACATCAAAATCATGTTCAGACCCCCGCAATTGGGCCTCAGGGGGACGCTGCTGCTGCTGGACTTCGGACAGTTTTCCAGTTATCCTTATATGCTTATTCCTCCAAACTGTCCTTTGTGAAGCTCACATCAGGCCAGGTGTGTATTAATTTGTCCCTTAGTTCTCCAGGTTGCCAGCTCCATGAGCTCCAGCAACCACTGGCAACCATGACCTTTCCTTTAGAGCCTGCTTTACAACCACAGAAAATAAAGAAGGAAAACCGACTCCCTTCTCTTTTCTGAAAGGAATGCTCTCTGCTACTATTTGTGACCTCTATTCAAGCTCAACAGACCTGCGGCGAAAATAAAACTTTATGTTAAGTTTCTTGCCAGCACTTTTATACTTCAGTATAATTTATGATTCACATTGAAATTCGGTTTTTATAGCTCTGGAATTGCATAAAACTTGCATTGTCCTCTATGAAATATTTGTGTATAGGTAATGAATGTGAATACATGCACACACACAAAACACTAGAGAGCCTTTTACGAGTCAATGATTCAGTATTCTAAAAAGAGCAAGAGACAAAGGTAAATTACCGGCGAGATGTTAACTCTGAGTTCTAATATACAGTCTATATCTCAGGATCTGTATCCTGTCAGTTAAAACAAAGGCACTAAGTAAACAAAGCTGAAAGAGACAGGAGGACTGAGATTGGTTTTGGGGAAGCAAACAGTAGATGGGGGGAGGTCTGAATTCTAACACTTTAGTCAAGCAGAAATGGCACAGCCACATGTGAAACTGTGGGCTCTATCTCTACACGCCCCTTCAGTTCGAAGAGTGTCTCTCAGATCCAATTGCCCTTCCCACAGCACAGACAAGGATTGGCAAAAAACAACTGTTGTGTGACTGCTCATAAAATTGTTGGTCCTCAGTTCCACTGGGGGTGGCACTGAGAAGCCAAGGCTCAAAGAGGTCTGGGAGTGTGATCTTCCCATGAAGATAACATTTTGTTTCCAATGTGACTTCTGGATTTCATATCCACCATGCTGAAACAGCTTCGGGGACAGGCTGCAACATGAGGGGGAGACTCCAGTGTTGACCACCTGGCAGTCCTGGCTCTGTGCTGGACACCTTGGGGTACTCCATGCTTCTGTAAGCACAATCTTCTAGGGCTAACAGATGAGACTTATGCGATCATGCTAGCCCTTCCATTGTTTATTCACTTACAGATGCTGATCCTTCACAGAGAAGCCTAGGGGCCATTCCCCTTTAGGAATGGGGCTTTCCTTCTCCCTCAATCCTCCCTTTCTGTTTCACATTCTTAATCTTGTTATATAAGTAATAACCAACATGGAGAATATTCTGGAGTCTGAAAGTTGAAGACATCCCATTTAATGAGGCTCTATCAGGAGGCCTTAGAGTTATGGCTCTTGCAGAAATGTAGGATAAATATGATATTTTGGGCACACACTTTTTCAATTATAGGCAGCTCAAAGCCACTATTACTCCTCATCCATCTCAATCTGTGGGCCAGTGGGGAGGCTGCTCCTGAACATCTTTGCACACTTAATCTCAAACCTTATTCATGCAGCTTCTAAATTTAAAAAAAATTAATCAAATCTAGACCCCGCAAAGTGCACACCCTGATTTATATGAGTCTTGGCAAACAGACACATGGAATAAAAACCTTCTTAGTTGGACCTGACAGTGTTGGAGGAGTTGCAGGCTGCAGAGTCACACCGGAGCACCTGTTTTGATGAGCAGCAGCAGTTCCTGGGACTCAGTCAGCGGACTCCAAAGTTGCTGCTGCATTGGTAGAAGCCCTGGGGTAGCACGGAGATGGCTGGTGTGTTACTTTATCTTCAGATTAATTTTTAAGCTCAGGCTCATGAGATCCCTAGAAAGTCTACTCTCAAATGATATGGCACCAACTATGCCTTGGCCTGGAGCTATTGAGAGTGGAAACACTGTACAGCCTGTTTTAGGGCTCAAAGGTGTCAGGTGGGAAGAGTTGAGATCATTTCTGATGCTTAATTGTCCAGTGTTCCCAGCCACAAGAGTCAGTTAATTCTGACTTGATTCTTAGGTATACAGGCCCAACAGAATGAGTTAGGAGGGCAACAATCAACGTTAGATAGTAATGTGTGTAGTTAGGCTTGGTACAGATTCTGAGTTACTACTATTCTGTCATAGCATTTCCCTGAAGCAAATGAACCATGGAATTAACCTCAGCCAACTTAACCTTGAAGAATCCCAGAAGCTGAATTCTTTCGGCTGGCAGGATCTACCCTATTTGACCAGGAGAGAGACCTCCAAGACCCCATTGCTTGGTTAAATGGCTTGAGGATTGGGGGGAGAGTGACAGCTCAAGACTGGTGCATTCTTAGGCGACACATAGAAGCTCACTCACATAAAATGAGGGTGATGATGGGAGATAAACAGCTGTACACAAAGAGTTTACAGATGAGGGTTTTTTTGTGTTTTTTGTTTTGTTTTGTTTTGTTTTTGTTTTTGTTTTTTGAGACAGGGTCTCTCTGTGTAGCCATGGTTGTCCTGGAACTCACTCTGTAGACCAAACTGGTCTCAGACTCACAGAGATCTACCTGGCTCTGCCTCCTAAGTGCTGGGATTAAAGGTGTATGCCACCGCTGCCCAGCACATAGATGATTAAAAAAAAAAAACTCTCTCCTGTTTTAATAACAAGTATCACTCCTTTGACATGTCCTATAAGAATACCTAGATATCTTCATCTGACTTTGTGTAGTCTTGTGGTCTAACATCACTATTGCAGAATGGACCCTAGGGCCTTTTTACAGGATAAATCACATTTGAAAAATTCCTTATCCAGGAAGGTGTCAAGAATTTAAAGGAGAAGAAGAGTTTAAAAAGCGTTCACAGGCTGACATTTTGTTCTTGCTGTTGTTGATCTGGGGTAAGATGAAATCTCAAAGTAGATTTAATTTGCATTCCCTGATGGCTAAGGATGTTGAACATTTCTTTAAAATTTATCCTTGGAAATGTCTGTGCTTGTTGCTGTATCCCATTTTTAAATTGGGTTACTCAGAGAAAGGTGAAATGCTTATTCACTGCTGGTGGGAATGCCACTATGGAAATAAATGTTTCAGTAGCTGGAAATAGATCTATCTCCACATCCAGCTACACCACGCATGAGCACATACAAAGAACTCTATACTTCACTGTAGAAATACTTGCTCATCCACATTTATTGATGGTGTATTCATAGAAGCCAGAAACTCACTCTCTCTCTCTCTCTCTCTCTCTCTCTCTCTCTCTCTCTCTCTCTCTCTCTCTGTGTGTGTGTGTGTGTGTGTGTGATGTGTGTGTGTGTGTGTGTGTGTGATGTGTGTGTATGTGTGTGTATAAGGGATTTGTTTTATTAGCTTACATGATGGGGCTAGCACTTTAGTGATAGGTTTCTGTACACTGGAGAAGCAGAGATATCAGTCTATGTATGTGGATTCCTCATTGTCTCAGCCATCCTAAAATGAATGTGATAACATCATTTTACAACTATTAACTTTCATTCAGAAAAATTCAACTGCCTATATGATTCAGTATTTGTGCTGATGGTGGGAAAATAAAATTGCTGGTGTGCTCTGGCAGAGACGTTCAAAATATCTTGGGAGTAAAAGGCCAGGTTACAGCATACATAGGATGTTAATGTGGGAATCTTCGTGTAGTAGAATTATGAATGGTTTTGCTTTTATGTAATTTCCATGTTTCTAATAAACATTGTGGCATTAAAAAGTGGAAGCTAGTAGAAATAGTGAAAAGGCACTCAGGGCAGTGCAAGATGGAACAGTGAGCTCCTGATTTCTAGCTTTTGATTGACAAAAAGGTATGTGTAACAGTTATGATAGCTTGCATTGGTTTGAGAAAGCAAAGGACGTACATATCTGTAAATCTACAGGTGGCATTGATCCAGGATTATAAAGTGGTCCAATTTCAAAATAAAATACTGGTCAGAATTCATTCACTAAAGTAAACATTTTACATGTTTTGGTCCCCACATTCTAATTTTAGGACTCTCTTGTATAGGTAGATGGCTCTCAAGACTGTATCTAGACCCATAAGCTCAGCATCATTTGGTAACATCTTAAAAATGCTGTCTCAGCTTCATCTATAATATACAGAACCAGAAACTCTAGGTGGGCAAGCAGACACAAGAGTAACCACACAGGCTGCATATTATCTTCTTCATTTACAATGTGAAACTACAAACTATATTTTCACAAAGAGAAAAGGGTTAGGATGAAAAGATAATTCATACACATGGCTTAGTGAAAATAAGGCAACTTGCAGAAACCTGGGTATCTATAACATTATAAGCCACAAAGAGTGCACACTCACATTTTTATTTTTCAAGTAGTAAATTCTTTGGTCACCTGCTTTTGAGCATCCTCACATCAGCTTCTGTTGCCTCTAAGTTCGAGCCTCAATTTAACAACGAGGACCTCTAGCATTGTGCTTCAAAGCTGCTTTGAGGATGGCTTAGTGCTTAGCCTCATCTCTGCTTCATAGCTAAGAAAAACAGGACACATGGCAGAGGGGTGACTGTTCGCCCTCAGTCACGTGGGCAGCATTTGAACCTGCCATCACTTCACTGAGTCTGAGCTCTCTTCCTCCAGCCTTGTCACCTAGTTGTTCCCCAGTACGCTGCAATATACGCCATCGCCTTGCTCACGGCGTTTCTCCTTCTTAGGTTACTTTGAATTATATCTTCCTTTCTTCCTGAAGTCTTTTTTATTTTTTTTAAACCTCTAAATATGGAGGGCCATCATGACTCCCTCACCTTGTAGGCAAACGTCTCACAAGATTTGGGACCTCCTACTCTACCCTCCTCCACTGTGCCACAGACATCTACACCTTTGGGTGAGGAACGATTTGTATTGTTTGTTCTCAGTATTTAATCTGCAAGAAATGGCTATAGTTACTGAAAAATGATGACAAATTTGAACTGTGTATGTTTGCTATTGATATGCCAATGATTTGACTTATAGCGACAATGACATCAAGGAAGCATGCTGCCAGCAGGCCTATTGTTGGGATGTAGGGGATATGAATGAGACTTTTACAGATACACTTTTCCAAACAATCTTGACTTCTGAAGTATAATTCAGAAGTGTTTCTCTTATTCATGGATTAAACTTGAATGTGAAAAGATGAAAGCACACACAAACTAAAGGTGAATATGAACAAATGAACTGACCTGTATTTCAGGCGGTAACGCAACATCCCATAGAAAACACTTCTGGTAGTTTGGAGCATATACTTTATGAACACTTCCTCAGAGCAAAATATTCTGATTACTAAAATTTTGAAAATATTTTAGTTATTTGTTAATAGTTCTGATTTTTTGACTTATTAAACTTTGGTGTGCATTTGTGGTGGTCATTTTTTATTGTCAGCTCAAATGGGCTTAGAATCAACTTGTATGGATTGAGGGAGGTTTAACTGAGGAGTCAGGGTGCATCGTGAGTGTGGATGGCACCACGCCAGGGGCTGATGTCTCAGACTGAACTTTCAAAGGAGAGAGGAGGGAGAAAGCTGAGTACCAACATACATATCAATGTTTCCTGAATGTGGGCACAGTGTAGCCTCATGGTTGCTGCCACAGTGGAAACTGCTTTTGCCACCCTGATTTTTTGGCCACGATGGACTGTATTTCCTCATAAAGTGTGTGCTCAAGTAAATCTTTAAGTCTTTAAGCTGCTTTTGCAAAATATTGTGTCACAGGAACAAGAAACATAAATCAATATTGTTGGACAAAGCGTATGTTTATATTGATGTCATTATATGATAGACAGACTAATGCTTTCCTTCCTAAAACATTCACATCTGGAACCCATGACTATGTTGTGTTATATAACAAAAGGAGTGCTGAAGATCAAATTCAGGTTTTTGTAATATAGAGAGATGATTCCAGATTATTGAATGAGTCCAATGGTGTGACCAGAAGATCATCAGGGGAGATACAATAAGAGAGGCCAAAGGAGGAGAGACTGCAAACACAAGATTCTACATCTGCTGGTTAAAAGAAATATTTTTTATTAATTCTCTGAGAATTTTTTTTATTATTTTATAAGCCTTATTATTTAAAAAAAAAACAACTCTTGCAAGTGGATTGAAACAAATGCAGAGACCCACAGCTGAATATCAAGTGGAGCTTGGGGAGTCTTGTGGAAGAGTGGGGAATAGAACGAAGGGAGCTGGAGAGAGGGTCAAGGACACCACAAGAAGACCTACAGAGTCAATTAACCTGGGCCAATTGGAACTCACAGAGACTGAACCACCAACCAGGCTGAACCTGGTTCCCTACACATTTGTAGCAGATGTGAAGCTTGATCTTCAAGTGGGTCTTCTAACAATTGGAGTGGGCTGTCTTTGACTCTGTTGCCTGCCATTGGATCCCCTTCTCCTACCTGGACTGCCTGGTTGGGCCTCAGTGGGGGAGGAGGTGCTTAGTCCTGCTGGGACTGGATGTCCCAGCATAAGATAGTACCCAAGGGGATTTTCTCTTCTCTGATGAGAAGGGGAAGGGGCAAAAGGGGAAGGATTTATAAGGGTGGAAATGGGAGGAGAACAGGGCTGTGATCAGGATGTTAGGTGAATAAATAAATTAATAAAATTTTTGTAAAATAAACAATATTTGAGAATTTCATACATTGTATTTTGAACATTTTTATCCATCTCCCTTATTTCATGCCAGATCCATACCCACCCAACTTTATGTCCTTATTCTTTTTTAACCCATCAAATGCACAATCTTTCAGTAGTTACCAATTACCAACAGATTCTCTGTGAGGGAGTAGGACTTTGTGGCCACCTTCCAGTCCATGCGGGGATTTTCACTGGCATGGACTCAGCATGATAAGTCTTGTGCATTCTACCTCAATGGCTGTGAATTCATATCTGCAGCTGTAGTCATCCAGCACCTCTGGTTCTTTCACTTTTTCTTCCCACTCTCCACAATGACCCCTGATGTTTAGAAATCTGTGTAGGTTTGATACAAATGGTGCATTTAGAGCTAATCACACTAAATTTAATCATTCTATCTTAATGAGTTGTAGATCTCTATGTTAATTGCCATCCACTGCAAAAAGAAGCTTCCCTGGTAAGGTTTGAGATTTGCACTAATCTATGGATGTAATAAAAAGCTGTTAGAAGTTGGTTAAATTCTATGTCCCATTAACAGAGTAAAGCAGCAAGTTCTCTCATAGCATCTATGATTTGTTTAGGTCACTGATCCTTTGCCTCAGTAACTGTGCCAGGTATGGCTTGCATCCCATGGAGCAGACCTTACATTCAATGCATGTATTCAGAAAGTGGCTGGCTCATCCCATGACATTGGCACCACTGTTGTACAAGTAGGCATATCTTGCCAGACAGGACATTATTGTAACAGCAGGATATTATGGTTGGCTTTAGTGTCAACTTGCCACAAATTCGAATTACCAGAGCAGGGAGCTCTTTACCTGAAGAGTTGTCCTGACTGCCTTGCTGATGCAGGAAGGCCTATGCCAATTGTGGGCAGCTCCTACTGGTCTGAGCCCAGATAATAAAGGATGTGGAAGAAGAACATTTATCTTTCCTTTTGCTTCCTTGGCCTTCCCTCTTGCTGCTGAGTTGATTTTCCCTGTTGCTGCTTCTGATTCTTTCTATGATAGTAGAACCAGCATTTCCAGACTTTCATGGTGGCATAGGGACAAATTGCCCTCTAGGATGTTTCTGGGGTCTTGACTCCAGATTGGGACTTCTAAGGCACCCCACCTTTTGGAGTGAGTAACTGCTGGTTGTCACCCTGAGTGACAGTCACTCTGGAACTACTCTGACTGTTGAGATATTCCAGTGCAAAGACAAAGCAACTGCTGGATTCTCAGTGGCTCATATGTGATTTATCTGTTAGTATTATTTAAAAACTCCCCTAAATACATTTAGATATATATTATATATTTATTATATGTATCCATCTCCTTGGTTTTGTTCCTTTAGAGAACCCTAGATAAGACTGATGGCTATTTTTTTTTCCGGTTGCATGCATCTTTCAACATCATGAAAGCCAAAGAGTAAGGTTCATCCTTCCAGGTCAATAGTATCTTGATTTCTCCATCTTCTATGACTCAAATATGTTGTGTCTTTAACAATAATGTAGAACTGTCAAGTCCTGGAGGGTAGTCAAGAGCAATGACAATAGCCTGCTATTGTGATTTGGTGATTTATAGGAACTCACCAGCCATCAATTCCAATAAAGGCAACCATCCCCAACAGTGGACTTTGTCTTTGCTATTAGAGTAACTACACTTCAGCTCTTTTTATGTATGTATGTATGTATGTATGTATGTATGTATGTATGTATGCATGTATGTATGTGTGTATGTACATGTCTATAATTCAATACATGTCTGCAGTCATTTTTCATATGACTTTTTCAGAAGTCCTGTTGTGTTAGCTATCCCTCCCTGTGTTATCTCTTCAACCCTGCCCTTTAATCCTCCTCCTCACTTAACCCTTTCTAATCCAGTGTGGACATGCATCACATTTTCATCATCCATTCACCCGTCAATGGACATCTGGTTTTGAAGTCCAAAGAAGGCTGATATATTTCAAAACATAAAACTGGTCCCCCCAAAGTGGAATTCCTCTCAGCTAATAGAAACGAGATGAGGCTTTCATTTTACAGTTGGAAAAAAAGATCAAATTCTTATTTAAAAAAAACTGCAATAAACAAAGAAACAGTCTCTTTCAGAGTCTCCAACAAGCAATGTCACCCTGGGGAAACACTGATTTTATCATAGTGGGATGCATACCATGCCTATAATCTCAAGAAATGTAAGATATCAAATACATGTTGTTTTCACTACTAAATTTGTGATATTTTTCTATTATAGTGCATTAATTTGTTTTATCTTCCAGAATAAAATTTCACAAGCTGAACTACTTAACCAAATAGTCATTATATTTGGCTTCTATCCAAAATCAAAGCTTTAGCAAGACTTATTTCTTGTGAAAACTGTGAGAAAAATGATACATTCCAGATATCTTCACTTGGCATGTATATAGGTGGATGTCTTCTGCCTGTGTCCTCAGAACACCTCTCCCTTCATGCCCCTGTGTCTAATTTCTTCCTTTGAAAGCACATTAGTCTCCTGGATTGTGGCCACATATTTTTTACTTGATTATCTCTGCAAAGGCCTTATTTCTAGTAAGATCATACTCCGAGCTTTTTTTTACAGAACAGAGAGCCAACCATATTTTCTTTATAATCTTTATTTATAAATTATATCTTACACATGTGATCATTTATATAATCATGTAGATATGTACTATTACATGACAGTGTTTCAGTTAGCAATGGGTCATGAATTTTGTAAACAGTATTGCATACTGACTCTGTAGCCATCCTCATATAATCTCATAAACATAACCTATGAAGTTAGCATAGTAACAAAATCATATAATAGGGACATTTTCCAAATATGCCTTATTATTTAGTGATACGTGATTATATTATGTATAGTACTTGTATGCATTCCCTCTAACCATATCAGCTCACCAAAGGATTGAACAGCAGTAGGCAATGAGCACTCCTAGTACCCAGATCTTCATTTCCAAATACCATTTTTTACTAAAACTATCAAAACTTTTTGAAGGAATAATTGCTTCTGACCCCAATGTAGGGCAAACATGCATAAGCCCTGGAAATCTTGGTGTGTAAACAAGAAAGGAAATACTTAAAGATTAATAAGGTTATATCAAAGGGACCCAGGATCCCATTGCAAGGGGTTCCCACTGGCCAAGTGTGTGACAATTTACACATCAAGGAGAAAGGGACAGTAATGGATTGTCATATACTTGAATTTTTAAGTTCATAGATCATTGATGATATGTAAAAGAGGAACACTGCTTAAAAAAAGAGTGTCACCTAATAAATAGAGAAGACTGTCAGAAATTAGTGACCATATTTTCATTCCTGTTGTAACCACTGAGTTGGGCAAAGACTGCCAGCAGGTATTAACCTCTAAGCAAAAGGTTTTTGGTAATAAAATATCTATGCAATGTGAATTCACTATCTACAAATGATTTAATAAGTGCAAAGGGGGAACAGGTACCTGTTCAATGAAGGCTTTTTGTGGTCACTGCTTTACATTCTCAGTGTCACTAACAGTGAAACAATCTGAAACTACATGAAATTCTTGAGGAGCCATATCTGATGTGAGGAATACATACAGAATATTTTTTGTCAGAAAATACCTACATTGAATTTATCTGTGAGGGAAAACCATGTAGTTTTACATGCAATACTTTTTACAATTGTCTTGGACTCTGCAATACAAAGGAATGGTGCTTTCCAGAAGTTGGGGTGGTGTGCTAGAAAGCCGGGAAAATTTGGCAAGTGTTAGCTAGGGAGGCACGAGTCTTTGAGTTATGTATAACAAGCTAACCATAGTTAATAGTGATAAACTGTATATTTAAAAATCACTGGAAGAATATAAATTTTATGAGTTAAAATGGTATTTGAGGAGATAGATTTGATATAGTCATTCCACAATATATCCATTTATCAAAAATATGACAGTATACCCACAAAGACACACAATTATTTGTCAATCAAAAGTAAAATTTATAAAATGAAACTACAACATCAAATAGAACTTAAAAATACAGCTAGACACACTTAAGGGATAGTTGGAAAATTTCAGTGGGAAACATATATAAGATGGTATTAGGAAACATATATTTTTCTTGAGCTCAATAATGAAGTGATTGGCTGAAGAAAATCCTTAATCTTAGCATGAGCAGGCTTAATGAATGACTTGGTTCAGTGCCATAAAATCGGCAGGATTTTTAACAGTTTAGAAAAAAAATGTGGTAGACCAGATAGAGTCCAGTTCCACCAGTTCCTGAGAGCAGATAAACATTCAGGAATTCTACAGGCTATTCATTAAATCATTGCTAGGTTGGAGTATTTGTGGGGAGAGTTTCTATACCCAGAAGTTAGCAAATACCATAAACAAAGGCCACTTGACCCACTTATTACTCTGGCACTCTGAATGGAACCAAATGCTAATTGGTGAGCCATCTCAAAAGGACCTTGTGTCTTAACTTTGATGAATAGTTGAAAATCCTGTAAATAAAAAAGCAGAAGAAACAGAGTGGGGACGTCCTTCTTTCCTAGGAAATAGAAACACCAAAAGAAGACAGACAAAAAGACCATGATGAGGAGTCACCTTGAGATCTTCTAGGTGACCATGTTGTTTTAACGAGTCCAGATTTCAGGCTGGGCCCTCTGCACAGGGGCTGGCCTGGAGCTGGCAAGGAGATGGGGTTCATACTCTGGGCTGGTGCTGAGCCCCACCTTGTGTTCTTTCCTTTAAATCCCTGTTGCTGGGCAGCAGTGTTTGTGTGGTGGGTTGCCTAGGTTTATGCAGGATCTCATGGGAAGCTTTGGTTTCCTTTGGATGAATAACCCAAGCAAGGGTAAAGTAGTCTGTGGCATTTGCCACACTCTAAGACTGTCTGAGTCTTCTATCTCTTTTCCTTTTTGTTTGTCTCTCCCTCTTCCTCCATTTGATATCCTCTTCTTGCTTTTGTTGTACTACAAATTATACCAAGGAATGCCCTCTATACACCTCTGCCTAGCTCCATCTATCCACCATATCCTATGGCAATCTCTGGACACAACTCCTCCATCAAAGTCTTTCCTATCTAACCTGTTCCCTTCCTTAGGGGGCACATATCATGCTACTGCTTCCTGGATTGCATCCTGCCATATACTCTGCGAGGATTGAGTTGTGTAGGTTATTTTTTAATGGTTTGCAAACTTCGGGATGGGCAGGAACTGGATCTGATACGTTTACGGTATCTAAAACCACTCTTCTCTCAAATAGGGGTGAACATAAAATACTGATTAGATTTAACTGAATTTTTCTGTCCTTACTCCATTTTTACTCTTTGAAGAGTTCCCACTCTGGTTTCCCATATCTGTTCCAGACTAGCTGATGCTCACTTGAATTTACCTCCTTCCTTCCGTGGCTTCCTGTCTCCTTGGCTGGAGGCTGAAGGTATAGCTGGCCTTGACTCTGAATCTGCTTTCTGTTTAAGGGCTTCTTCTCACTCAGGGATCGTTCAGGTACCTAAGTGATGGCAAAAAGGATTGCCCCAAGGAACTGTAGATGCTTTTACACACTGTCCTCATTCAGGCTTCCCATCCCAGACTGCCAACCTCACAAAGGCAGCGGTGTCAAGCCAACACAGACCTCCCTCACATCTGCATCACACATTTTTTTCTTTTTCATCACCCCCCACCCCCATTCCCAATTCCATCCTCACCCCTACACCCACCCCCATTCCTTGAATTCTCAAGACTGATTCTTGTGGTCAAATCTCACACGTTTTCTCAATCTATATGCAAACCAGGTAGGATTGACAGCTAAAGAAAGCCGCACATTGCCTGGGCTTAAAACTTATCTGCTCTCCCTCTGAGGGGAAAATCTTTGAGCTATGTGACAGTGCCTCGAAGCCATGGCCCTTGTCCTAGACTGCCCCAGCCCAGGCAAGCGTCTGACCTCTGCTAATGTGCAGGACCTTTAGCAGCAGAGAGTGGGGGAGGAGGCAACCAGAGCCCACTGCATGCCAGTCATTCACGTTCTCTGAAGGGATCAGAGTGTTATTAGAAACCTTGGCTGCCAAATGCAGGGCAAATGTAACCAATTTATTAATGTTAAGAAACCAATGTGTGAAATTAGATGAAGAGGAGAGGGGCCAGCTGTCCCTCTTTCCACTTCCTGTTCTCTGCCAGTGGCAGACAGAGGGTGGGATACAAAGGATTCCATCTTCTGCAAGAGGACGTTGCTGTCCCAATCACTTGTGATAGAGGCAACAGACCCCTCGGGCCAGAGCTTCAAAGATCTGGGAGATAATTGCATCCATCATCCCCAGCCTGTGGCTGTGGTCCCACAGCCTGCAGCTTGCGGGTTGCGAAGCATTGGTTAAGAAGGTGAGGAACTTGCCCATTCCTCATCCTCACTTGTCTGGACCAGGTGATCATAGACCCAATCATGTCTCAATGGAGGGCATTGTCACAGCTTTTTCCTGTAAATAAATTCAGCTTTATGTCAGTATTTATGGCTATTTTCAGTTTCTTTCTAGCAAAGAATATGCCGTCTTCAGCATAATATGTGCACTTCTATATGCTTCCTCATTACTGATTAACCCACTAAGAGGTGAACAAGTCAGAAAAGCCTTAACAACTACCATTTACTAAAAGATCACAACAATCGCTTCTCAGCTTTTTGGCTAAGATTGAGTGTAAAAGATCACACCATAAATATATATATTACATATATTATATATCATACATATATGTTATATATCATATAATCCCCATACTAATACTGGCAATGATAAATACATTGTTACTCTCTATTCTTGGTTAAAGTAATTTAACTTCCCAAATTACCAGTCTGTCCAAGACTTTAGGATTAAGAATCAGGATCATGTATGTTTAACTGTATTCAACATCCAGATTTAAGGAATGAAACTTCACTACTTTGGGAAAGTAATCTGATATGATTTTTCTTTTAAGACATGGTCTTTCTATAAAGCCTTGGCTAGCCTGGAACTCTCTCTATAGCCCAGGTTGGTCCCACCTCACAGAGATCAACCTATCTCTGGCTCCTAATGGTGGAATCAAAGACGTGTTCCACCACTTGCAGCACCGATACAATTCTTAAGAAGCCTATGCAGTGTTTTTCTTGTTACTACTTCATTGGAAAGCATATATTTCAGATTAACAATTTTCCCACGGTTTAAAACACATTAACTTAAACCACAGCCTAGACCTGTGGTAGATGGAATGAGAAGTGTCTCCCAGGCTTATGAGTTGCCCTCAGTTGGTGGTTTCATTGGAGGAGGTTTAGGAGGTATAGCTTTGCAGCAGGAGGTGGGTCACTGTGGGTGGGCATTGAAATTTCATAGTTCTGCTCCATTTCTCATTGTCCTTCCTCTCCATCATGCTCACTGTTAAAGATGCACTCCTTCTGCTTCCTGCTCCTGCTGTCATGGCTGCCCTGTGCTGCATGTCTCCCTGCTGTGATGGGCTCTTATCCATCGCGAACCATAAATGAAAATAAACTCTTTTTTCCAAAAGTTGCTTTTGGTCATGCTAGTTTAACACAGCAACAGAAGACCAAATAACACAAAAGCCAATAAAATGATTTGTCTGTATTTTATTATTTTATTTTTTCTCTCTGAAAAGTAAGACTGGCACACCTGTAAATACCACAGGAGAGACAGACCCTCAAGAACTTGGAAACTGAGATGTCACCTAAAATTTGAGTTGGTGTGAGTCTACTTAGAAGTTTGGCTGCCAGTCTTCCCAAGGAGACATCGATGAAATGTAAATATAGTCCATTTAGCAAGAAGAAATAAAATGAAGATAAATACTCTGTCCTAAGATTGGGGAGATGGTTCAGCAGGTAAAGGCAACTGCTACCAACCCACATGGTGGCAGGGGAAAATTCACTGCCACATATCCACCTATATACCATGGTACTGTGACCACCCCCCAACACACACACACATACACACACACCAAACACATGTGTACATACACACATACACACTCACATACACACACACAAACACACACACCAAGCACATGTGTACACACACACTCATGTACATATTAACACACATTCGTATACACACATATACAGATTCCTGTACACACATGTAGACACATGCACACACATAGGCACACATGTACACACATAGGCACACATACTCATGTACACACATGTAAATACACACACACACTATCACATAGAAGACAAACATGTACACACAAGCACAAGACAAGTGCAAATGCACATGTGCACACACTCTCCTATACACACATGCATACACACACATATGCACACACACACAAGACAATCATGCATGGACACATGCACATATTCTCTCACACACATGTAAACACATGTACACATTCACAAATTCAAATGCACATGTATACACACATGTACACATATGTGCACATATATATATACACACATACTTACACATTTGATAAAGATGTAATAGAATTTAAAATTGCTCTATTCTATATGAAAAATGAATGTAAATGAGGTGGACTACCAAGGATAAAAAGGAAAACCAGAAGAATGCCCGTCTCAATTTGTTTGGAGATAAAGAAGTCATTTCTAAGCAGATGTTTTTCTGGATGAAAGACTGTTTTTATAGTGAAGTGTTAGGGGCATGTTTTTAGTAGGCTAAATCTGGCCCACAGTGTACTGATTCATAGTATCTTTTACGTTAAAGAAATTGCCACCTAATTTCATATTGAAAAATCTAGATTCCTCGCTTTTTTTGAAGCTTGTCTTTCTGGGAAGACCTGGCTTAGGCACACTGGCCATAATGGGCTGGAGTAGTAAAATGATAGTTGTTTCTTCAGTGTGTTGTCCCCATTGCCACAGTCTGGATCATCTTCTGCTCTCTGACCTCCTTCAAGAATCTCTGTTACAGTCTTCTGGGCCTTTTGGCTTTGAGTGTGTGACCCCCTAATAGTAAGCATGCCTTCAGCTACTTGAGCTCAAATTGGCTTAAGAAAAACTCTGAACCTGCCCTGCTCTGATTCCATGCTCAGCGTGCAGCCTCCTGAGAATCCGGCTTACTACTTGGCCTGTCTATACAAAAAGAATGCACTGATCTCCTTTCATGAGTATTAGTGGTCTATATGGTAGTGTTCACAGAGCACAAGTACAAAGTTGAGAGTTGAAGGGTCTGCTCCCAATTCTGACAGTGACACTCGATAGATAAGATCATCATGAGACCACGCAGCACCCCACCAGGATCCATATGATACCTTGGGTCACTTTGTGTAACATGCTAAATATTCAAATTGAAAAAATATCTTATGTGCAAAATTGATACCTCTATAATCCAAAAGTTACTGTGTTTGTCAATCTGCCTGACTCAGCAGCCAGTGAGGGTCTCTAGAGACAGTAGACAATACAATAGGGGGAAAACACTGATCAGAAACACAGATTCTTTAATAGTTATCTGTTTCAAAGAGGAAAAATGGGAAGTGGCAGGAGGAACATGGACTCTGAGTATATAAGGTTTGTACTCAGTTTGGTTCACTTCCTTTTATTAGTAATGTGAACTTAATAACTGTTCTAAGTTACAAATCCCTCCTTATACATTTGAGAAAAACACTGTGAGGATCAAAGGGACAGGTAAGGAAGACAACATGTAAATTATAAAATGGGTGGGATTTTTAGTATTAACTTTTTATAATCCAATTGTGTGTGTGGGTGTGTGTGTGTGTATGCATATGTGTGTGCGTGTGTGTGCCTGTTTATCTGTATGTATACTGTTTGCCTATAGAGGCCAGAAGTCAGTGTCAGATACCCTGAAACTTCCCAGTGTAGAAGCAGGAACTGATCCTGGGTCTTTTACAACAGTATTAAGTGCTCTAAACTACAACCCCCACCCCCTTCCTCTCTCTCTCTCTCTCTCTCTCTCTCTCTCTCTCTCTCTCTCTCTCTTTCTCTCTCTCTCTCTCATATAGAATAGAGTTTATTCAGGGCATGGGGAGGGGAGTTAAGAAGGTAATAGAAGCAGAGAAAGGCAGAGAGAGGGAGAGAGTAGAGAAGTAGAGGCTGGCCATGAACATGTGGAGAGAAGGGGAAGGGAAGGGGGAAGGAGAAAGGAGTGAGGGGACAGAGGGATCAAGAGAGCAAGAGAGATAGACCCTGTAATCCATTCTCTAAGCAAAAATAAAAGTGGTAGGAGAAGGCTCCAAGAAGCTCCCACCTATGTTTTAAGCCTGTCATGATAGTACTCACAACCAAGAGATGCATGCTAGCTTAGAAGACCCATAATTATCAGGGCCTGCTGAAGATCAAATCAGATGGTGGTTTGTAAAATAAATAGTAACATTCAACGATGCCGAAGGTGAAAGAGTCTCAGAGACACTGCTGAATGAGACATTACTCTCAGAGACTGTTGAGTGACAAACAAGAAGGCAATTTGGCAAGATTCTCCCAAAAATTGAATACATGTCTCATTAATACCCTTTTATGTTCTTTATATTATTACTAATTCATAGCTATTAACAAAGAAATTAGATTAATATGCCATCTCAGTTGGAAAAAATGTGCCTAATCTTGTAGAGAAATGATGCTCCAGAGTCAGAGGATGCCTGGACGGGGGAGCACCCTCTCAGAGGTGAAGGTCAGGGGGCGAAGAACCCTTCAAAGGAGGACTGGGAGAGAGGGCAACATTTGGGATGTTAATTAATTAATTAATTAATTAAAATGTAATATCTTTAAAGATAAAGAAAAATAAAATACTCTGAAAATAAAAGGCATAGATAGAAAAAAAGATGAATATGCCATATATAAGAAGTGGAATGGTATATGGTACAGTATGATTACAAGATGTGTGTGTGTGTGTGTGTGTGTGTGTGTGTGTGAGAGAGAGAGAGAGAGAGAGAGAGAAAGAGAGAGAGAGAGAGAGAGAATCTGTAAGAACGTATTAGGGGAGACTGTTCTAACTCTGTGGCTTCTGTGTCTTTTTCTCATACTCATATGCCTTCAACTCTCCTGTGGTTTCCCTGCAGTCAACCTTCTGCCTAATGGTTGACACTTCCATAACTCAGATTTTCTTTACAGGCTGGAGAGAGGGTGTTTGCCTTATACTTTCTCCCTGAACTGAATTATCTTTTAAGGATCTTTTCAACTGTGTGACACTGCCTCATCACTAAAGACCACAGCAGTCTTGGTGTCTTCAAAGTAATAGCAAAGATGCAATATCACCACAGAGAGGCACTTAGCATCATCAGGAAGTTGGTTCCTAGTGAAACTGGGAGAGTGATGGGAATAGACATGCTAGTCTGTTGTTTCTAATACTGAGACAGTTCTGATAAAGCAAGCCAGCCCACAATAGAATGTAATAGCCTGAGCTCATCTGTCCCACTTGGCTTGCTCCGATAGTCAAGTCTTCAGGTGAAGATCATTATTTCAGTTGCATTTCATGACAGATCAGGAACACATGGAAGGATCCCAGGAGTGAACAGGACTCTCTTTTAAAGCATATAGGATGGATCAGAAGCATGGGCCCACATGGTAACGGACCTTTATTCTCAACAAGCAGGCCACAGTGAGATTTCTGCAGTGACAAGGGAGATGGTTAGAGAGATATGGCATCTCCCAAGACTAGGATTGAAACCCAATCTCAATTAAGTTAAGAGATCTTCAATTAAGACTGTCTGGCCTTCTTGGCCTTACCAGCCCTCAGGAGCCAAGACAGAATCTCCTTTGGCACTCCAAATAGAAGAAGCATTTTCCAGTAAGACTTCTTTTAGGCTGTCAGTTCTCTATGCCTCTTAAACAATCCATTTTTACATGGAAGGTCATTTTCACTTTTGAATCCCAGTCCTGGATTTGTCTATCAAACGCTGTGAAAAAAAGTGAAAAGCACCATAATAATACAATATATTGTTCTTAAACTCTAACTGTGGAATATGAATATGGAAAGAGAGGAGAGAGAGAGAGAGAGAGAGAGAGAGAGAGAGAGAGAGAGAGAGAGAGAAGAAGAAGAAGAAGAAGAAGA
>NW_021620763.1:4701151-4715476 GCF_004785775.1 Grammomys surdaster
GAAGAAGAAGAAGAAGAAGAAGAAGAAGAAGAAGGAGAAGAAGATGATGATTTGGAGTCAACCAAAACTCCTGTCCATTTGTCATCTTGCCAAGACATGGACAGTACTAACTTTGTGTAGCAATTCCACTGAGAATGACAGATGCAGATTTTTCTGGAAGAAACATGCTGAAATATGTCACACAGACATTACATGTTATGATAAGGGCAAATGAAAAGATGCTAAAGTGTTTTCTCTGTTGTAAGACAAAGATTTTTAGGCAGGAAAAATCAATATAATTTGTCCAGTAAATTTCCAAAATGTCCATTGGGGGAAAATCATAATCTGTATATTCATTGTCTTTAAACTTCTAAAAGTGATGAAAATTGGTCTTTTCCTTTTTTTTTAAACATAAATAGAACATTTCTTCTCTAAACATAATTTGTTAGATCAGTTTGCTCTATAACAGAGATAGTAATCCCTTATGTGTATGATATATGTGTGTGTGTGTATGCATGTATATAAGTATGTACATATGTAAATATGCATGTATCTATCTCTATCTATCTACATACCTATCTACCTATCTTGTAAAAAGGAAAGTCAATGTTTTACTGAAAAAAAATGAGGAAAAATTTCATATTTTGAGAAATGCACATCCTGGGGTTCTTTACCTCAGGAGCTGAAAGGTATGTTGAAATTTCTTGGTGACAACTTTAAAATATAACATTTATTAATTAGTTTCTTCATGGCAGTACAAACAAATATCAAGTGTGTATTCTAGGGATGGAGAATGAAGTAACAAAATGTATCATTTCTGTCATACACACATATACAAAAAACCCTTCCCAGATAGAGGAGAGACAAGCATACAGGCATAGTAAACAAAACAACCCATGCAGATTTCATCCTTAGTTCTGCAGTTCACATCACGAGGTGATGACAGTTAAGGGATTGCTTAACTTCTTGGGAGGATCAGAACTTGCTTACAAAAGAAAGTATTAGGTGAAAATGAACCTTAAAAGAGCAAAGAACTCTTTAGATGATAGGGGAAGAGAGAGTGGGCTTACAGAGATAGAAAAGGGGAGGAAGTCAGGGAAAGTCTGATGAGGAGGAAACCCAGGATCAAGACTGTAGTAGAGGGACTAGGAAGGCTGCATACCCTTCAAAGGACTTGAGAGCCTTTGACCCCCTAGGCAAAAAATGGCAGCTGGGGATCTTGCAACAGGAGAGAGGTTATCAGAGCATCTCTCTTAGGAGGTGGATTCTGAAGCTGTGTAGCAAGATGGAAATCTTGAGTTAGCACTTAGCTTCTGTCAGAAACAGTAATGGCAAGAGGTAATTGATAAACTAACTCGGTCCAGAGCTACAGTAGTGGAGAGGACAGAAGAGTTCTGAGAAGAAATAACAAAGAAGATAGAAGTATTTTGTCTTTATAAAAACTCTATGAGGTAAGTGAACAAGTCCCTTAAAAATGGAACATCTGTAAGGCTAGAAACTCAATGATACAGGCATTAACCAGCAGAGGTAAGATTTGAACCAATGTCCTCTAGATGCCAAATTCTGTAACAATTTTGCCCTCTATTCAGAACCAGAAGGAATTGATGAAAATTGACTATTTCTTTACTTTTCAAAGCTTTGTGAGAATCAATATGAGTGCTCCCACCTCTGAAAGTCCAGGGGAAAGACAATTCTGGCAGGTCATATTTTGCAGAAGAGACCAGTCTCGAGACTGCAGCCATGTTCACCCCATCCACACTTATTTTTTTTATTACCAATAACAAAGTATCATGAACATGGTGACTTAAAATTTCCAAGCTCCAGAGCCATAACTTCCTCCACAGATCATAGCCTGAGTCCTACTCACAACACATTGCTCTGATCTTCATGTCTGCCTCCCTCTCTAGTGTTCTGTTTGTGTTCGTGCGTGTGTCAGTACATGCCACAGTGCAAATGTGGCGGTCAGTGGACCACTGTTGGGAATAGGTCCTCATCTTTCCACTTTATATTTGAGGCAAGGCCTATCTTACTTTTGCTGCTGCAATTCACATGGTACTACATTCAGCATCCTACATGGATTCTGGGGGTTGAACTCAAGCTCAGCAAAGCTCCTTTACCTACCAAACCACGTCTTATGTCCTCTCCCCCTTTCACTTTTCTGAGTTCCCCGTGGTCACACAGCATTCACTTGGCAACCCAAGATAGTCTTCTTTTGGTAGAGTCTTGTGATTGACAGCCTTAATCCTATCTGCAATCTCAATTCTCCTTCCTTGTAGAAGGTGAACATGCTATCCATTCCTGGGATTAAAGTGCAGAAATCTTAGAGGAGGGAGACAATATTCTCTATACCATGCATCTCTTTTCATTTTTCTTTACTTTCTTTTTGCTTTGCTACTCCCAGACATTTATAAGAAGAAGATTAGAGCCCCACTGGTAAGTGAGGAGTTAACTAGACATCCAAGAAGCACAATATCCTCTTGACAACGCTGAATGTGGGATATACCAGTGGGCTGAGAGCTGGGCAGCTGGAATAGGCAGCTCACATCTTTAAGAATGCTCATCAAGCCATGACCAGTGGAAACCAGGACATCAGTCACCTGGGAAACCCAGTAAACATAAACATACAGCCATCCATCACTGCCATCTGGAAGAAATTGGGTAGTGAGGGTCTTCCTGTTAGGCCTTGTTGCAGTATTTATTTGTGTAGCTGGAGATTCCAGCCCAGCTTTTCTGTCAGCAGTGCTTCAGCGAAGAGCATAGGACTGAACTTCAGCCTAGAACTAAAACATACCACCTTCATATGCGCACATGGACATAAACATTGACAGCAGACAGATCAATCAAGAGATAGGTCCCCATATCTCCAAGTCTAAGCAGTCGCTCTAGGTCATGCCAGGAGGCCCAGTGTGCTCACTGGCAATACTATCTTTAGAGAAGGCTGAAGTCCCATGAATCCTGCTTGTGTTCTGCTCTGTGCAGAAGTTATGGTGCCCTGAGTTGTTGCTCTATTAAGTTTACCCAGGTTGACGAGCTCAGGCCTGCATGTGCTAGCATGAGATGCATTGAATTGGGTCCCCTGTATAAAATGCTATGCTAAGTTGTAAGTGCGCTGCAGACAATCCTCACTGATGGTGGAGACTGTGTTTTCAGCTGCTCCCCTAGAAGTGATAGATGTGCCCTGTCCCCATCACATGCTCCTGTTCTGTTTGCTGAGTGAGCCAAAGTGTATTTACAAGGCAGCCAGCTGAGGTTGCAGGGGGCAAGTCTGAGGCGTGGGCTGGGGCAAAGTGAAGTGACCCACAAAGGGAACAAACCTATGACCTTGGCCTCCTAAGCATCATATCTTTACAAGCTCAGATAATAGGGTCCTCTGAAAGCTGGCCATTTATCTAGGTCCATATGCAGCATTGAAACATGCAACATTGAAATACTTAAAGGCACCCTTGCCTGTCTGCCGCCAAAGGGAGCTTTCAGATCAGTCTCCTGATGTTATGCCTGCTCTTACCTTCATATATTTGAGGGTTTTCCTGTTAGGCCTTGTAGCAGTATTTATTTGTGTAGCTGGAGATTCCAGACCAGCTTTTCTGTCAGCGGTGCTTCAGCGAAGAGCATAGGACTGAGCTTCAGCCTAGAACTAAAACATACCACCTTCATATATGCACGTGGACGAAAACATTGACAGCAGACAGATCAATCAAGAGATAGGTCCCCATATCTCCAAGTCTTATCCAGTGATACTAAGAATCATCAGATACACTTTTATTATTATTATTATTGTTATTTTTAGTGCCAGGAATTGAGCCTAGCCATATACCCAGACCAAAAAAGGCTCTCACTAAGTTGCCCAGGCTAGTCTAGCATTCATTCTGTGACCTTGTGATCTTCCTGCTTCATCCTCCAGAATGGCTTCAGTTAAAGGCCTATGATATCTGAGCAGGCTTCAAGGACATTTCTTTAAAAAAGCATTCCTTAAAGATTTATTTACTTGTTTTTAGTGTGTGTGCGTGTGTGTGTGTGTGTGTGTGTGTGTATACATGTGTGCACATGCCTTCAGGCATGTGCGTTCACTGAGTGCCCAGGGAGACTAGAAGTTGTTGTGTCCTGTGGAACTAGAATTACAAATGATTGTAAGCCCTCTGATATGCGTATTGGGAGCTAAACTTGGGCCCTCTGCAAGGGCATTAAGTGTTCTTCACTGTGAACTCATCTCTCCAGTCCCCTCAAAGATGGTCTTGATGTGTTGTGCACACTGTGCTAACTCTCCATTTGTATCCATCTCATCCGGTGTGGACTCCTGTAGGGCCTGGATGATGTTGTATTCAATTTGGGGCACAGAGTCAAGCCTTGAAGTGATATATCCCATGTTTGCAAAGTGAATTTTTAAATGAATGAGTTTAAGAGGAAAGTACAATTTTCACATGTTTCTGCCTTTAATTTTAAAGGTGGGGTTCAAATTCCTTACATTCTTTATTACCTTTTTCATGAATGAGAAATACACCACCATATTATTGCCCACAGGAAGCATAATGCAAGCCCCAGATAGAAGCCACACACATACTGTAAAATTTTCTTGCAATTATATTAAATTAGGTTAAAATATAGATGAACTTAACATTTATTTTCTTTTACCCAATATAAGTAAAGTGCTATACTTTCACATGTAAGTTATATAAACATTATGAACGAGGTATTTTTCCTTTTTATTGAAAAAAAGGTTATTTTCTCACATAATATATCCTGATTATGGTTTCCTTTTCCTCTCCTCCTCCAAATTAATCCCTACCCAACTCCCTATCCAGACCCACTCCCTTAGAAATGAACAAGTTTCTAAGAGATAACAATAAAATATAACAAGATAAATTATAATAAGATGAAGCTAAAACTATTCCATTGGAACTGGACATAACAATCAGAAGGAAAAGAGCCCAAGAGAAGGCGCATTCATTCACACACTCAGAAATCCCAGAAGAACACTAAACTAGAAGCCATGTATTTTGTATACATGCATATATATATGTATATATATATATATGCATCATATAGATATATATCATAAACATATAATATATTATATATTTAATATATAATGTATATACTATAAAACATATACATATATATAAAATATATGTGATATATCATACAGATAAACATATACATCATATACATATCATATACATATTATATACATATAAATAAGACCCAGTGAGTTCATATGAGCTTCTGCCATGTGAACGAGCTATATTTGTCTTCTATATCAGCTCTGGCAGCCCATGTTACTCCAGACTAGCCACAGCTCAGTCTGTACTACTCCATAGATGCCTACCTTCATCGGTCAGTGTTATTAGTTAACATCTGAATAATCTTTACAAAGAATCCTTACTTTCATTAGGTCATTCATAATGGCTGCATGAGTAAGTGCTCAATTTCCACTCAACAGTTAAGGAAATCCAGGTTTCGTTTGAAGCTAGTTGGTGACTGGACGAGGATCTAGAAGCAGGTGCTCTAGGTCCACTGTTTCCTCCCACACCACACACATTGCTGCTACAACCACAGGGAATGTACAACAGCTGAGGCTGCTTTTCAGTGAGTGAGTGAAGTGGCTTTTACCTTTTAATTGACTCACACAATAGGGCTACTTTCAGCTAAATGATTTAGAAAGGGACTTCCATGTTATAGAAGTTATTCCATCACCAGATTGGGCCACAGTTCAGCTTTGCAAGCCCCAGTCTGACTCTTCCCATGCTTTTGACAGCTGCCTCAGCTTTGGTTGAACAGTTTAGGCTTTGAAAATTAGCACAGTTTATGGGACAGCACATTGCTCCTGTATGAATCCAGGCATTTTCCTACAGCACATTCTTTTGCTCAATTTAGAGTTCCTCCTTCTCCTCCTTCTGATTTCTAATACTAACAAGTAGTGAAACTTCCCAGTTTAATTTCCAGCTACTCATGGCTCACATAGATTTAATTCTAGCAATTTCAAAATGTTAAGTTTTGTTCTGGATTACCTACAAAGATCTTTGTGGGAACTCTGCTGCTGTGGCTTTCCTTTGAAATTACAAATCATCTTTCAAAAAGGTAACCATTTTTTCACCCAAGCCATGTCTAAAGAAGTCTGGTCCCCAGACTGTACCTGGAATAAAAAGAGGCCCAGTATAATACACACAATAAAATGACTGTGGTCTAATTTTAGACTAGATGATTCTTAAAACCTTGTCCCTTCTGTACTGAACCCATGTCTTCTCCCTGTCAGATCAACTTCATCAGGGATGACCTTGACATACTTCAAGAACATGTATGTATGAACATAAAAGGCTGTTCCTAAAATATACATGTGACCTTCCCTTTTCCCTGATTAACACACGGCTAAGATTCAGTATACTCAACAGAATGAACTCCAAACCTTTTAACCTTGAGCTAGCCAGTTGATCAGAACAAACTCCCACAATAGAACACAACTCATCAGATTAGAGGCAAGAATGAATAGAAAGTTGAAATAATCTCACAATTCTAACCTTTGCTTTAGGACTGTTTCACTTCTCCACATCTCTTTTCACACCCATCAACATGCCACAACCTCATCAGCATTCTTGCAAGCTTCCTGAAAACACCCTGTGGTCTCAGGCCTGTGAGCCATACATCTGAGCACTCAGTTCTTCTACCCCCACCTCTGTGTACTTTGCTACTTACTCCTCAGCAGAATCTCAGCCCCAGACTGAGTGGATCACTCCTAGCTTTGTGAATCCTGATGCTATCCAGACCTCTTCCACAAAGTCCAGAAACCACAGAGCTCCAAGAGATTAAACCACCAACCAAGAAGTACACATAGAGGGACTCATGGCTCCAGCTGCATATGTAGCAGAGGATGACTTTGTTGGGCATCAATGGGAGGAGAGACCCTCAGTCCTGTGAAGGCTCAATGCCCCAGTGTAGGGGAATACCAGGGTGGTGAGGTGGGAGTGGGTGGATGAGTGGGGAAGTACACTCATAGAAGCAGGAGGAGGAGGAATGGAATAGGGGGACTCGGGGGGGGGAGGGAACCAGGAAAGAGGATAACATTTGAAATGTAAATAAATAAAATATCTAGTAGAAACAAGAAAATGTTAGCTAAATTGTATTAGTGGTTTGTAGGATGGAAGTTCAGGGAATGACTAGACAACAGTGCATGAGGAAACTTTTGGGTGCAGGGAAATGTCTGATAGTCTGATTGTAAGTGGTGACTGCTGGACTGTATGCCTGTCAAAATCAATCACATGTACAAGAAATGATACGATACAATGGGTACTTTCATTGTCCGTAAATCATTCAACAAAACTTCCTCTTTTTTCCCTTTGTTTCCTTCACTTTCTTTCTTCCTTCCTTTCTTTCTGTCTTTGTGTTTCTTTTGCTGTATTGAGGATAAAGCTTAAAGAAAGAGAAAGCTCCCTGAGAAAAATTGAAGACAGTTTTTTCATTAGAAGAAGACACCAATCTGACCTCACCCCTTGATAGAAACCAGAAATGGTGAAAGTGATATTTGCTGAACAGAAAAGAAAACATGAGGTTGTCTTAAGTGCATAGAATTAAGTATAGGTTTCAAACAATGAGTTAAGGACGCGTTGTGATAACTGAATTATGGGATATGACAAGTGAACGAGCAAGAGGACGTGTGAGAAGCACATGAAACCTTACTCTTTTTGAGTATCAAGTGACAGTTTACTTCCCAGATGAGATTACCATGGATCGTAACCTAAGAATTAAAACATACCCAACCAACTTTTAAAAGTTTTATTTGATTTAAAATCATTATAGTGTCATTTTGGCTAAAAAAATATCTGAAGCTATATTTCACATGCACACCACTTTTAAAGAATTAGATGCAAGTTTATTTATTCTTAAATTCCACAATGACTTTCAGAAGCACTTTTATTAATAAAGTCAAAGGCAAAATACTCGGGCAATTCTCAGGATATGTAATTTAGGCAGAGATAAAAGCCTATAAAACTAGAGTGGATGATAGTTGGAAAAATAAGAAAATTTAAGTGTTTATAATCGTAATCTATAAAATATTTTCAAGAGTTCTTGCGTTTTAAATATTTAAGGTTGATGTCAAATGTGCAATATAAGAAAGTATAAATTCCATAACATAATATCTACCTATGAAACATTTTACAAAACGTTCCATATTTACTTTTAGAGTATTTTATTGGTATCTATTCAATATGCATATTGTTGTGATCTATATAATCAGCTATCTTCCAGTAAATGACATTCTTTGACCATGTTCACCTTGCCTCCCCTCCCCTCCCCTTTGTTACCCTCACCTCCCCCAGCTAAAATCCTTTGCCCTAGTTTTCCTTCTACTTTTATGCAATTTATATGAATACATAGTTTACTTATTTATAAGTAATTCATACAAAATATTTTTAAAAATTTGAAGGTGTTTGAGACACAGAATAGTAGATGTACATGGTACATGAGATGCACATGGTACGTGAGACACACATGGTACATGAGACTCACATGGCACATGAAATGTACATGAGGGAATATGTACTTAGTATGCACAAAGCTTCATTGAGGTTTGACCCTCAATGAGGCAGGAAATAACAGAAAAAGAACTTGAAGGACTTCAAACTTCAATAGTGTCTTGAAGTCACTTGAGTTTTCTACTTAATCCCGAATAAACTCAAAATATTTCATCTTTAGGAAGTATATGAGATTTTACAAGGAGAAATTTTATGCTAATAAGTTTGAGCTATTCAGATAATCAGAACAATTTCCCACAATAGAACACAGCTCATCAGATTGGAGACAAGAATGAATAGAACGTTTAAGTCATCTTACACCTAATAAAGAAAGGTGACCTGCAGTTTTGAAGGTTCCACTATACTCCACTTTGAGTAATTCTTTCAGGCAAACACTTTCATAGCATAATAAATGCCAGAGAGTAAGTTTCTACTTGGAAGTACCAAGCAATGGCCAAAAATAGGCCAAAAATACTTATGAAATGGATTCTTTCAAAATAGTGACTGTTTGGGAGGGGGGATTTGCTTTTATAAATCTGTTGCTTGAGAACACTCTGTAGTCCATACAACACAGAGTGACAAGATTTTAAAAAGAGGACATCAATCTGATCATCTTAGGGAGTCTTAAGCATGATCTCTAGAGCAGACGCATAGTAAAAGAAACATTTTTTGAGTGCGCCACCCAAGAGTTTGATTATAGACTAAATGATTAGATAGAAAATGAAGTAGAAAAGTGTGATCAGAGGAACTATTAATGAATAAAAAGGTAACAGTAATCAATAGAAGTCTACTATGAGATGAGCCAACTACTGGGCTTTAAACTGTGTTCAAATATTTTCATAGACAGAGGGGGAAGAACAATTATGATTAGCCAAGAGCATTCCATACAGTATTCTTGAAGATTCTGAGTTTATCCCTCCTTTCACCCCTTATTTGTCCTATTTTCACCTCCCTCTCCCCCTTGAACTTTCCCACCCCACACTTCTTCTCATGCTGCTGTGTTCTACTATCCCTCATCTCTTGGTACCTTCACATGGTTCCTTTTTGGCTTTTGTAGGTACTCCAATTTAAAGACACACATTTAAAGATTCACATCTAAGATCCAGGTGTGTGTGTGTGTGTGTGTGTGTGTGTGTGTGTGTGTGTGTGAGAGAGAGAGAGAGAGGGGGGGGGAGAAAGAGAGAGAGAGATCATCTCAGAACAACTATTTCCAGTTTCATCCATTTACCAGCATATTTCCTAATTACATTTAATTGGGGCTGGCTTACAGATTCAGAGGTTCAATCCATTATCATCAAGGCAGGAACATCTAGGCAGGCATGGTGCAGGAGGAACTGAGAGTCCTACGTCTTCATCTGAAGGCTGCTAGCAGAATACTCCCTTCCTTTTTTCCTTAAGTTGCTTTTGTCAAATACTCTTTGTCAACAGCCGAGAAAAAGTAATGAACTAACAGAATATTAATATCAAGAACAGGGAATATGGCTGTGATAAACCTGACATGATAAACATGTGCTTGTTAAGCCCTTGGTTCTTATTTGTAGGAGGAATGTAGAAGAATTTGGAACTTTGAGTTAGAAAAGCCCTACAGTTCTGTAAGCAGAGCTTAATGGGTCATTCTGATGAGAATTTGCAAGAACAAAATGCTGAGAGATGTCAATAGTGGGATCCTAACATCATGAAGTTTAATAGGGAAACAAGATCTCTATCATGAAATGGACTACAGACCATTTATCTTATACTTTCACAAAGACTCTGGTTGCAACCTACCTGTTTCTTTAGAACCCAATGAAGCTTATTTAAAAAGTAATAGACTATATCCATTAGTTTTCTGTTGTTATGATAAAACACTAACTAAAACCAATTTAAGGAAGGAAAGGTTCATTTACCACCACTTGGCAGAGGAACCTCAAGACAGGTTATTTGTGTTGACTAGTTTTATGTCAACTTGACACAAGCTAGAGTCATCACAGAGGAGGGGGTAGTCTATGAGAAAATTTGTCCAAAGGATCCAGCTGTAGGCAAGCCTATAGAGGATTTTCTTAATTAGTGATCCATGGCGGAGGGCCTAGCACATTGTGGGTGCCATCCCTGGGCAGGTGGTCCTATGTTCTATAAGAAAACAGGCTGAGCAAGCCATGGAAGCAAGCTAGTAAACAGCACCCCTCTATAGCATCTGCATCAGCTCCTGCCTCCTGCCCTATTTGAGTTCCTGTCATGATTTCCTTTAGTGATGAACAGGGAGGTAGAAATGTAAGTCCAATAAACCCTTTCCTCCCAAAGTTTCTTTTTGTCATGGTGTTTCTTCACAGCAATGGTAAATCTAATTAGAAAACTATTGTTTATATTATGCTATGGTTAGTTACTTCTGACTGAGCTACCATGGGGACTCTAGGGTGTTTGAAATGCCAGAACCAAGGGGTACAAAGTAAGTCACAGGCATCAAGAGGAGCTACCCTAAGAGAACCCATACATGATACAGGTGACAGAGATGAAGTGAACTATTCAAGTTCACTGGAGTCCAGATGAGTTTGTCATGAGACCCAGATACCAAGTATGAAGCCAAAGGACTTTATGTTTTCCTTGTCTCACTTTGATTGAATCTTTTCTTTTTTACAGCTGCTATTATTATTATTATTATTATTATTATTATTATTATTGGAATGGGAGCATTTTCTTACTCTGCATCATCATATGTTGAAGGGAGGGAATCTGTTTGCTGATCATATAAGGTTTCATAGTGAACAAACCAACTCTCAGAAGATACTCTGCACTTAAACTTTTGAAGAATGTTGGAACTGTTAAAAGACTAGAATTTTGAAGTTGTGCTTGGAATATTTTGCATGAGACTTTGGGATCAGGGTTAGAACATTATTATTTAAAGTCATGTGCTTGAGTGTCAAGCTGACAAGGAATGGAGTTGTGATGTTTAATCATAATTTTCAACTTTATTGGATTAAGAATCATCTTGGAACTGAACCGTAAGCATTTGTGTTACTAGTTTCTATAGTAGGCTAGTTGAAATGGGAAGACTCATACAAAATTTGGATAGCACCATTTATTTCATGAGTTGGGGTCATGGACTAAATAAGAAGGAAAAAACAAGCTGAGAACCAGCATTCATCTCTTTGTGCTTCCTAATTGTGATTGCAATAAGACCATAAGCCCAAGTTCCTGCTGCCATGACCCCTTCCTGTGATAGACTATGCCTTCACTCTGTGAGTCAAAATGAACTCTTCCTTCCTTTACGTTCTTTTGTAGGCATTTTGTCACAGCAATGAGAAAATTAACTTATATATTATAATTTATGTTGTGGTTTAAATGTGAAATATTCCTCATAGGTTCATGTACTGAACATCTGGTCCCCAGCTGGCAGTACTGTTTGAGGAGGTTACCAAAATTTTAGGAGGTGGAGCCTTGCTGACGGAAGGAAGCATATGAACTAGAGGCGGTACTTTGAGGATTCATAGCCTTGCCCTACCTCCTGTTCTTCCTTTGTTTCTGAACTTGCAGTGCAGTGTGAAAGGCCAGCCTCATGCTCTTGCTGTCACGCCTTCCCCACCATGATAGAATGCACCTCTCTGGAACAATCAGCCAAAAGAAACCCTTTCTTGTCTAAGTTGTTTTGGTCAGGGTATTTTCTCACCACAACATAATAAAACCAATGCAAGTTACTTACCTTAAAATTGTTTTTTTTTTAAAATAGGTTGTGAAGACATGATGAATAAGCATAGACAAATAACAGACATGGCAAAATGATATTCTGCATTATCATTTGTAAATGTTAAAAAGAAAAACTCCTGACAACTGCAATGACCATGAAGTATTTTTTGTGAACCTGTAAATTTTATTTCGGTCTGAATGATGACAGGATTTGGACCAGAAGAAAACAGGTTACATCCACAAAAATGAATTTGTTCCCTAATAAATCTAACCAAACATCATAAATAGTCTAGTGTATATCAATAGATGAATACACAAGAGACATAATTCTATTATATACTATTACATCAACAAAAATAACATTATGTGGGCTGGAGAGGTAGCTCAGCAGTTAAGAACATCAACTGCTCTTCCAGAGGTCCTGAGTTCAATTCCCAGCAACCACATGATGGCTCACAACCATCTGTAATAGGGTCTGATGCCCTCTTCTGGTGTGTCTGAAGACAACTACAGTATACTCATATAAAATAAATAAATAAATAAATAAATAAATAAATAAATCTTTAAAAAATAACATTATTCTAAGTAAAATAAACCTCATCAAAAACAACAGTTATTATTCCATTTTTATGAGGAAACCAGAATGGAAAAATAGAGTTCTTAATAGAAGCTTAGGGTATGATGGATTTTTGTAAAGAGGAATCACTAACAAATGGGTGCAGAGCTTCTGTTTGAGATGATAAAAAAGCTCTGGAAATGGAGAACAGTAGCAGACACATCACACTGTGAGCATAATGTGAGCATATGCATTGCTGAATCATATGCTTCAGATGAGAAAATGGCAGATTTTGCTATACGGAGGTATACAGATGTATATGTACACATAGAGAATTCAACACAGTATTATAATATTAACTCTAAATAAAACACATGACAACAAATGCTGGTGAGGTTTTGGGAAAGGGAGTTCCTCACTGACTTCTGGTGGAACTGGTTCAATTACTACGACAATAGGTATGAAGACTTCTCCCAATACTAAAGATAGAACCTCTGATCCAGGTTGTGCCTCTCACTCTGTGGTCATCTCAAAACAACAGTGGCACCAGTGTGAGGGCCACAAGAGACTCACATAGCTCTCCTCATCTTCCAAAAGATCCAGCTCTGGTCATTCAGAGACCAACATGCCCATTGCTGTTAATAGATTTTGTTATCCACAGGAAGAAGAAACTTCTAGGGAGCAGAAGAAGGCACTAGAGAAGCTACATCCCCTAGAAATCATCATAGAAATAACCATTAGATAAGAAACAAACCAACCCCCATCTAACTATTGACTACTTGCTGCTCTTACAGAGGACCTGGGGTCAGTTCTCAGCAACCACATGGCAGTTCAATACTGTCTACGAAGTTTGGGACACCTAACACACTCTATGAGCACTAGGTGTGTATGTGGTGTGCATTAATACATGCAAACAGAACACTCAAATACGTAAAACAAAGATGAACAAATTAAAGGAAGAAACAAAGAAGAAAGAAAAAAACAGACAGAAAAGGAAGGAAGGAAAGAAGGAAGAAAGGAAGGAAAAAACAAAGAAAGGGAGCCAACTCTACTTTAACAGATAGTAGTATTGGCGAAGGCTTGGCCACTTAGGCCTATGTGGACCCCTTTATCTTTAATATTTGATAAATTTGCTACTTTTTCTCATGGCTTTGAAGTATGTTACAAATACCTTTGACTCTGAACATTTAAGAAATACAAAAGTGGTCAGAAAAGAGCACAGTTATGTCAAAACTTAAAGCAGAATCATCTAAAATGTACAAAGAGCTGAGGAAATGCATCTTTGCACATTCATGCAGAGCCAAGTTTCAGCCAACTGGGGAAATTACAAAGGGCAGAGTCGATCCTGAGACCTGAGAAAAGACTGTGCCTGGGAACTGACAGTAACAATTGAGATTTCAAGGTGTGAGAGCAGAAAGCTGTGCCGTACATGGACAGAGAGCCACAGTGCCCAGTGCCAGAGAGCCACAGTGCCCAGTGCCAGAGAGCCACAGTGCCCAGTGCCAGAGAACCACAATGCCCAGTGCCAGAGAGCCACAGTGCCCTGTGCCAGAGAGCCACAGTGCCCTGTGCCAGAGAGCCACAGTGCCCAGTGCCAGAGAGCCACAGTGTTCAGTGCCAGAGAAC
>NW_021620763.1:4715486-4750283 GCF_004785775.1 Grammomys surdaster
GTCCAGTGCCAGAGAGCCACAGTGCCCAGTGCCAGAGAGCCACAGTGTCTAGTGCCAGAGAGCCACAGAGCCAAGTGCCAGAGAGCCAGTATCCAGTGCCAGAGAACCACAGTGCCCAGTGCCAGAGAACCACAGTGCCCAGTGCATGTTTCACCTTTATCCCAATCAGACAGTGTCTGCTTTTCTTTCATCATTGTCGATGGTCAGCCAAAACTAACACATACCAACCAGAAGGTGTCTAATTCCGGAGAAGGCTGGAGTCAGCCTGGAATCTGGAGCTAAATATCAGTCTTAATCTTCAAAAGCAGCAACAAGGACAATTGTATAATCTCAAAGCCAAATCTACACTCTCAAATTACTTCAAGGGAGCAATATAACCTGACCTAACACTACTCATAACTGCTAAGGTCTGTTCACTTCTGCCACACCCATAGAATGGTAGAGATGAGTAGAGTCAGTGGGTTTAACAGAAGTTAAAATGGATACAGCTTGATAAAAGATATTTGACAGAATATATCAGCCAGAACAAGAAGAATGAGCTGAATTAAAAACCATGAAAACCTGACACTTTTTTTCTCTTAAATAAAATCTAATCTCCTTCTAAGGTTTTATATTTAAACCACATCAGTTAAAATCCAATCAGAGGCACAGACAGACCAAATAGAAAACATGTACTACAAGAATTAGTACTGACTGGCTTCTGTGACTGTAGGATAAGTCTCAGTGTCCAGGGAAGACTGTCTAGAGGACAGGCTGCCACTCTTGGGTGGAACCTGTCATCAAGAACGGAATTTCTGTTTACAGGACAGCCTCAGCGCTGCTTTTAGGACTCTAAATGGATCAAGCAGATTAAGTTGAGTTTATCTCTTTTCTCTTCTCTTTTCTTTCCTTTTCTTTTCTTTTCTTTTTTCTTTTCACCCTGAGGCTATTAATGAAGGCACACCTTTGGCTGTATCTGTGAGAGTGTTTTTAGAGAGTTAATAACTTGTAGGGAAGCCCACTATGGATGTGGGTGGCACTGTTTCATTGGCTGAGTCCCAGATTGACTACAACTGGAAAAAGAGGAAAGCCATTAAGGCCTCATAATTCCTTTTTATCCTTCTTCCCAGCCTTACTGAGAAGTGAGAGGGCTCAGCTAACTACACGTCCTCAGCACCTTGATGCCTCCAGAGATATGATGGACTGGACCTTCCCAAACCATGACCAAACATGAACTTCTCCTCCTTCCAGTTGCTTCCTGTCAGATACTTAGTTACAGCGTGACAAAAATTAACTAGTAGGATTCCTTTATCTAAAAGTCTATTGATTATAAATGAAAATTATAATAACTAAATACATCCACAACACCCAACTTCGTGGTCCCAGATAATAGGACTATAATGTAGCAGAGTTGGCATGAAAGGCAAACACAAATAACTTTTTAAAAACTAGACTGTTTTCAATTTACAAAAAGCTTTTGGATTAAAAGATAACATAGAAAGGGATCCTCCAGGTCCCTCCCAGAAATTGGATACTTATGTAGAAAGTACAGGTGTCATTAACTGGACTGGGTGTCAAATAAAATTCTACATAGGTCTATAAAGCGATGACTTGGTGCCTCAACAGATTTCAGTAACATTCACCTAATATCTGACAACTTCTGTAGTTCATGCTAGAAAGAAATGATCTGTGACCCCAGGAGGGTCCAAAACTGGTGGGAGAGACAGAGCATGGGTTCCAGCACACGATGGTAAATGTGCAAGGACAGTTCCGATGGGACCTCTCACCCTAGTTTGTGAAATGAGCATGGGTTTCCTGGAAGGACTTAAGCAGAGTCTAGCTGTAAGAGTGTGGGATGTAACTTGTAGTGGGCAGGAGGGGATAGCAGGAGGATCACTGTGGTCACAGTCCTGTTTCCTAGACCGTGCTGCCTGACACAGGGCCAGCACTTAGCTTGTCAGACACACTGTAAATGGCCAGACCCTCATAGACCTTTCTCCTTCAAAGTGTTACTACCTGGATTAGTAAGATGGTTCAGCAGGTTCCTGTATCCAAGCTTGACAGCTCCTACAAGTTGTCTTTCAACTTCCACTCTTGTGGCAAGGTTCCCTCTTACCCCTGGATAAGACATAGAAAATAACTAAGTAAACATAACAAAGCACTTTCACCTATATATCTTTTAGACAGGCTGTGGATGATGTTTCTGGTCTCCTCTTCCCAAGCATCCATTCTTCATGAGGATACTGTCTTGTGAACGGCTAGCTGGTCAAAGTGCTGAGAATAAGGGATTGAATGTTCAGCCCCAAATTGGACATCCTCATCATCCTTCCCACTCCTGCTAAGGTTCAGAAAGAAGACAAAGGCCAAAAAATGGGGAGGAGTGCTGTGGAATGCTACCTTCTGGGCCTGGCATGGCTGTTACACATATAAACCCAGCAACAGCTCTGGTTACCTGCACACAACACCTACACACACAATCAAGCCAGCCAAAACTCTGGTAAGATGGCAGAGGTATCTTCCTCATTCCTTACTGGGGAGCTTTGGCAGTTGATAGCTGCTTTGGGGAAAGAGAATTGTTAAGCTTTGAGGCTTGGTTACAGGTTGGCTCCACACCCATTCACAAATAAGCAAAACTACTTGGTGTTTAGTGGTTATTAAAAGAAAAGACATTAAGCAAGAAGAGGTGTTCTTGGGGAAGCAAATAGGAGTTGGAGGAGAGAAATAGGGATATATATATATATATATATATATATATATAATACATATATGCATAATATATATACATATATATCATACTTTACTGTATAAATCTATGACATTCTCAAGAATAAATAAAATTATAATAAGAATAAATAAAAAGCTCACTTCTCAAAAACTAGAGATAAAAAATGCTATATTAGCCAGAGGCGGAGGTGTTTTGAGCAATGGATTTCTTCTCCCAGTCTCAGCTTGGCCCTTCTGCTCTCTTTGGAGATATGACCCCTTCAGCTGTTTTTTTATTCCTCTGCCCATACTTATCTTTGACATCCTTCCAAGGCACCAATCATATTGCACTGGTCATCAATGCTCTCATTAGCATAAGAATCTCTTCTTCCCCTTCAACATAGATTAAGTAATATCTTCCCAACTTCCATTGCAGTACAGTGAGGTTTGAATAAAGGACCATGGGAAGCCCTTAAAACTGGCATTGTCACGTGAGTATACAGACTGGGTGCTGCTCTTCTGTCTGTTTCTTTCTTTCCATCTGTCCGTTCATCAACCCACATCCATCTACTCACTCTAAAGTGCTGCTGAAAAATGGAGATCATGTTTGAATCTAGGAAAGCACACATAGTTTTCTGCATGTGGTAATTGCTCATTAATTATCTGGTGATGACAATCACAATAAGGTCATCTGAGGCTAGGGAGGCAGACAAATGCAAACAATACCAGGAGGCTGGAGCATGCATAAGTTCCCCATGCCCTGCCTCTGCTTAACTGTCGTTTAGACTCTGTAGATGCAGCATTTTTCTAAGAAAGCCTTCTGTGTCCATCCAGGTATTTGAGTGTCTGTTTCTGTTACTATAGAAACCTCTGCATAGCCTAGCCTTTCTCTTATTCCTTTAGATTTTTGTCTCTTGTTATGAGGGATTGTGTTCTGGTAATCTTCATAAGCATGGCTGAAGCTTTAATGTAACCAAAGTAATATATTAATAACACCATGCTCATCTCTGGTAAAATGCATTATCCTCTTAGCCACATGACAGACAATAACTGGCGGAGATACTTCTGTGGCTTTATTAAGCAAAACATAGGGTAGAGATGGGAGGTATGAGCTAAGGTGTTTGACTCTGATTTTCTTAGAAAAGTCATTGTTTTTATAGCTATGATACTTTACAATTTCTATACTATGCCACCTCCTCAGGCTGCGTCGTCCACAGAAGTTGGACACAGTATAATAGTTGGTATTAAATAAAGACAGAAAAATTTACTTAATTCCAAAAAACCTTGTAATGATTGCAGGTGCATAAAATTTTAGCCTGGGTTTTGTTTTTAAAGCTCCAAATGTTTACACATTCCTAAACTATTAGAGACTCTTTATAGGGAGTAAATGTCAAAATTCCTTTCAGTATGCCTATACTTAGCAGAGTAGGCACTCAACAAATATTTATTGATTTATACATCTGCCAAGCATACACCTTCAAGACTGGGAAAAGGTTCTAATTTTATTACCCCAGGTTGTTAACCTATCTCTCAACTAAACCATTTCTCGCTGCTCTGAGAGACCTCTAAAGTGACTCCACGCGCCGTATGTAATGGCTAGCCAGGTTACTTCTCTACAGGCTGAGTCAGAAATGACAAAGAAAGGCATTCCAAGGAAGACATACCCAGCAAGGTAATAATAGCAGGCTCCTCGGAACTATGAATTAAAGCATTAACTAACGCCCTGTGGTCTCCCGGAATGTGACCGCCAAAAAGACATTGCCACAGGGGCAGGTCTGGGTTGGTTCAACAACTCTCAAATGCCGGCTGGACCTTCAGGAAGAGTTTGTAGCATTAAGTAATTTATGGGGTGCTAAGAAGTTCCTTAAGCTATTATTAAAAACATGCAAACTCCTCCCTGGTTAGACCTCTGGTAAGTCAGACTTCTAACTAAGCAAAACTGATAGGCCCGGGCTTTTGATGTTTAATGAGTTCTGCTGCAGATGTGAGATGTGATGGACAAGACTGTGGTGGTGATTTACTGGTCATGAAGCAGAATGATGAGAGCCTTCCCTTGAAAAAAAGAAAGAAAAGAAAATGTAGCCGAAGGACAGGCTTCCCCCCTCGCCTTCCTCTCCCACCAATCCCTTCCCCTCCTTTCTTTGTGCATGTGTTTTTGATTTCCTCACCCCCTCCCTCCGCCCATGCCTCTCAGTACCGGGATCATTTCCATTCAGGCACACACAGAACACTGCAAACTAATTAGCCTTGGCTACAGCCACAGGAAGTCAGGCTGCCAAACCCTCTTTCCCCCACAGTGCCTCAGCGCTCAGCCTGCCTCAGGCCTCGGCCCTTGCACTGGGCCTCTCAGAACCGGTTGCCTGTTCTAATTTTGCAGTTTCCCTTCACCTTATCAAACGCTTCCAGAGCCTGCCAAGGTATGGAGCCAGGAGCTTTGGATGGGCCTGTGGACTCTTTCCTCTGCCCCATCTCTGCTTTCGGGCCACTATTAGGCAGACTTGTTTGGATACAGTTTCAGTGTTGACTTGTTAATCTGACCTTGGCTAATGCTTTCTAAAAGATAGCATTGCCCATTATGCTGTACTCAAAAGGGTTCCCATCAGGCTCTTCACCTTGCTCACCTCTCTTCCCAGGAGCTCTGCGCCTCTGAATTTTCTCAAAGGTTCACCCATCTCCCCATGTGCCTTAGGCATCAATTCTCCTTCAGCCAGTTTTGATTAGGAATGAGAGATGGTAGGCTGGACTCAAGATTCAGAGGAGTCTTGTATTAACGAATACCCCTTCAAGGGAAGCCCTCAGTCAGCGGCAGTGAACTCATAATCCTTAAGGTGTATAATATCTGAGTAACCAAATAGAAAGTTGGTTACCAGCATTTATAAAAACAGTATTTTACATACAATTTCCAAAATAGTTTGCTTGTCAGGAAAACATTATTCACTGGGCTAGGGTTCAGGCCTGTCTGATATAATTGGCTAATGGTAATTTGTTCCTCCCCTTGAGGATAGAGTCAGGATTCTATAAGTCATTATAGTTCTCAATCCTCCCTGTGTCTTCCTGACACACACATACACACACACACACACACACACACACACACACAAGTTTGAATTTGCATCATGTGACATATTCTTTAGTGAGATCACTGCATAAGAAATAAGAACTCAAGAAATAATATATGCAACCAAGATAGGGAATTAAAGACATGAATTGATGTGTATTTGAAGAAGCAGCTTAGGCAACCATAAATGCCAGATTCAGGAAGTAGGGTATGGAAATACATGCTTGTACACTTAGCACTCAGGCCAAGGCAAGAAGATCATGAGGCCAGTCTAAACTTTACAGGGAGAGCCTGTTTAAAAACAAAACCACTAATTTCATAGAGAAACAACCTTAGAATGTATATGACAGTACAAAAGACCCTATACCATAAAAAAATAAAAACAAATAAACAAACAAATGAATAAATAAATAAATAAATAAATCTGAGCAAACAAGAACACCGTTGGAGTTATCATGGTCCTCGACTTCAGGTTATACAACAAAGCCATAGTGATAAAAACATCATAATACCAGCAGAAAAACAGACATGTAGATCAATGGGATATGACTGGCTTAGATATAAACCCACAGCCACCCGAGCTTCGACAAAGATGCTAAAGGTATACATTAGACAAAAGGCAGCCTCCTCCACAAAGGGTGTAGAGGAGGAATGAAACTAGATGCCTGTCTCCCACCCTGTACAAGAGTCAACTCCAAATGCAACATAAGCTACTAGAAGAGAAAGTAAAGGAAACACTTGAAGATTGAAGTCATAACAAGCACTTCCTAACTGGGACTTCAGTCATTCAGGAAATAATGCCAACAATTGACAAACAGGCTTTCACAATGTTAAGAAAGGGTTTGTACAGCAAAATGAGCAGTCAAGTGAAAAACACCCGTGGAGAGGGAGAAGAGAGCTGCTAATGTCACACCTGACTGAGTATTAATGTCTACACAAAGAACTTAAAATGCTAAACACTAAGAAATCAAATAACTTAATAAATGTCTGAAGGAATGAAAGTTATCAAAATGATAAAGTAAAAATGGCCAATGAACATGAAAAACAAAGCTGAATGGAAGAAAATGCAATGAGATTCTATGTCATCCAAGTTAGAATAGTAGTTATTAAGAAAACAGTAACTGGCCTTTTGGCTGGGGCAGACACATAGCTGGTCTGCTCCTGTGGAAATACTGAATCCTGAGCCATCCTAGAGGAGCCACTGCACTCAGAGCAGAAGGATTTCGAGATCCCAGAGGTGGCCTGAGTCCCAGGAGTTCTTACACCCAGGAGATTAGGAGCATAAGACCACAGAGACATCTGGAATCTGAAGACCTCTGAAACAAGCAAGAAAACTGGAAATACAAACTCGGGTCTTACACAGTGAGGGCAGGTAACACTAGAGTTAATCAGATAGCTAAAGGCAAGCGCAAGAACATAAGCAACAGAAACCAATGTTACTTGGCATCATCAGTACCCAGTTTTCCCAACATAGCAAGCCCTGGACACCCCATCATACCAGAAAAGCGGGATTCAGAATTAAAATCACTTCTCAGGATGATGATAGAGGATTTTAAGTAGGACAGAAGTAATTCCCTTAAATAAATACAGGAGAGTACAAGTAAACGGATAGAAGACCTTAAAGAGGAATCACAGAAATCTCTTAAAGAACTGCAAGAAAACACAAAGAAGGAATTAAACAAAAACATTCAGGATCTACAAATGGAAATAGAAACAATAAAGAAATCTCAAAGGGAGAGAACCCTGGAGATAGAAAACCTAGGAAAGATCAGGAGTCATAGATGTAAGCATCACCAATGGAATACAAGAGATAGAAGAGAATCTCATGTGCAGAAGATAGCATGGAAAACATTGACACAGTTGTCAAAGAAAATGCAAAATTCAAAAAGCTCCTAACCCAAAACATCCAGGAAACCCAGGACACAATGAGAAAACCAAACCTAAGGATAATAAGTATAGATGAGAGTGAAGATTCCCAACTTAAAGGGCCAGTAAATATCTTCAACAAAATTATTGTGGAAAAATTCCCTAACCTAAAGAACAAGATGCCCATAAACATACAAGAAGCTTACAGAACACCAAATAGACTAGACCAGAAAAGAAATACCTCACATCACATAAAAATCAAAACATCAAATGCACAAAACAAAGAAAAAAATACTAAAAGCAGTAAGGAAAAAAGGTCAAGTAACATATAAAGGCAGACCTATAAGAATTACACCAGACTTCTCATCAGGGACTATAAAAGCCGGAAGAGCCTGGGCTGACATCATACAGACCCTAAGAGAACACAAATGCCAACCCAGACTACTATACCCAGCAAAACTCTCAATTACTATAGATGGAGAAACCAAGATATTCCATGACAAAACCAAATTTGCACAATATCTTCCCACAAACCCAGCACTTCAAAGGATAATTGATGGAAAACGCCAACACAAGGAGGGAAACTACAACCTAGAAAAAGCAAGGAAGTAATCTTCCAACAACCCCAAAAGAAGATAGCTATACAAACATAATTCTACCTCTAATAACAAAAATAACAGGAAGCCACAATCATTTTTCCTTAATATCTCTTAACATCAATGGTCTTAATCCCCCAATAAAAAGATGCAGACTATCAGACTGGATACACAAACAGGACCCAGAATATTGCTGCATACAGGAAACACACCTCAGTGACAAAGACAGACATTACCTCAGAATAAAAGGATGGAAAAAATTTTCCAAGCAAACAGTCCCAAGAAACAAGCTGGAGTAGCCATTCTAATATCAAATAAAATTGACTTTCATCCAAAATTAATCAAAAAAGATAAGGAAGGACACTTCATACTCATCAAAGGAAAAATCTACCAAGGTGAACTTTCAATTCTGAACATCTATGCTCCAAATGCAAGGGCACCTACATACATAAAAGAAACTTTACTAAAGCTCAAAACACACATTACACCTCACACAATAATAGTTAGGGATTTCAACACCCCACTCTCAGCAATGAACAGATCATGGAAACAGAAACTAAACAGAGACACTTTGACATTAACAGAATTTATGAACCAAATAGACTTAACAGATATCTAAAGAACATTTCATCCTAAAGCAAAAGAATATACCTTTTTCTCAGCACCTCATGGTACCTTCTCCAAAATAGACCATATAATTCGTCACAAAACAGGCCTCTACAGATACAAAAAGATGGAAATAATCCCTTGCATCTTATCAGATCACCACGGACAAAGGCTGGTCTTTAATAATGACAAAACCAATGGAAAACCCACATGCACATGGAAACTGAACAACTCTCTACTCAATGATGACTTGGTCAAGGAAGAAATAAAGAAAGAAATTAAAGACTCTTTAGAATTTAATGACAAAAAGGACACGTCATACAAAAACTTGTGGGACTCCATGAAGGCAGTGCTAAGAGGAAAACTCATAGTTCTAAGTGCCTACAAAAAGAAACTGGAGAGAACACACACTAACAAGTTAACAGCACAACTAAAAGCTCTAGAACAAAAAGAAGCAAATACACCCAAGAGGAGCAGAAGGCAGGAAATAATCAAACTCAGGGCTGAAATCAACCAAATAGAAACAGAAAGAACTCTACAAAATATCAACAAAACCAGGAGCTGGTTCTTTGAGAAAATCAACAAAATAGGTAAACCCTTAGCCAGATTAACCAGAGGGCACAGAAACAGTATCCAAATTAACAAAATCAGAACTGAAAAGGGAGACATAACAACAGAAACTTAGGAAATTAAAAAAAAACTCATCAGATCCTACTACAAAGGCCTATACTCAGCAAAACTGGAAAACCTGGATGAAATGGACAACTTCCCAGACAGATATCAGGTACCAAATTTAAATCAGAAGCAGACAAACCATCTAAACAGTCCCATAACCCCTAAGGAAATGGCAGCAGTCATTAAAAGTCTCCCCACCAAAAAACACCCAGGTCTAGATGGTTTTAGTGCAGAATTCTATCAGACCTTCAAGGAAGACCTAATACCAATTCTCTTCAAACTATTCCACAAAATAGAAACAGAAGGAACACTACCCAATTCGTTCTATGAAGCTACAATTACACTCATACCTAAACCTCACAAAGACCCAACAAAGAAAGAGAAGGTCAGACCAATCACCCTTATGAACCTCATTGCAAAAACATTCAATAAAATTCTAGCAAACCAAATCCAAGAACACATGAAAACAATCATCCATCATGATCAAGTAAGTTTTATCCCAGGAATGCAGGGATGGTTGAATATTCAAAAATCCATCAAAGTAATCCACTATAAAAACAAACTCAAAGAAAAAACCCACATGATCATCTCACTAGATGCTGAGAAAGCATTTGACAAACTTCAAGATCCCTTCATGATAAAAGTCTTGGAAAGATCAGGAATTCAAGGCCCATATGTAAACATAGTAAAAGCAATATACAGCAAACCACTAGCCAACATCAAACTAAATGGAGAGAAACGTGAAGCAATCCCACTAAGATGAGGGACTAGACAAGGCTGCCAACTCTCCCCCTACTTATTCAATATAGTACTGGAAGTCTTAGCCAGAGCAATTAGACAACAAAAAGAAGTCAAAGGGATACAAATAGGAAAGGAAGAAGTCAAAATATCACTATTTGCAGATGATATGATAGTATACTTAAGTGACTCCAAAATTTCCACCAGAGAACTCCTAAACCTGATAAACAACCTCAGCAAAGTGGCTGGATATAAAATCAACTCAAACAAATCAGTAGTTTTCCTCTACATGAAAGATAAGCAGACTGAAAAAGAAATTAGGGAAATGATACCCTTCACAATAGTCGCAAATAATATAAAATACCTTGGTGTGAATCTAACCAAGCAAGTGAAAGATCTGTATGACAAGAACTTCAAGTCTCTGAAGAAAGAAATCGAAGAAGATCTCAGAAGATGGAAAGATCTCCCCTGCTCATGGATTGGCAGGATTAATATAATAAAAATGGCCATCTTGCCAAAAGAAATCTACAGATTCAATGCGATTCCAATTAAAATCCCAACTCAATTCTTCACAGAGTTAGAAAAGGAAATTCTCAAATTCCTTTGGAATAACAAAAAGCCCAGGATAGCGAAAACTATTCTCAACAATAAAAGGATTTCTGGAGGAATCACCATCCCTGACTTCAAGCTGTACTACAGAGCAATAGTGATAAAAACTACATGGTATTGGTACAGAGACAGGAAGGAAGATCAATGGAATAGAACTGAAGACCCAGAAATGAACCCACACTCCTATGGTCACTTGATCTTTGACAAAGGAGCTAAAACTGTCCAGTGGAAAAAGGACAGCATTTTCAACAAATGGTGCTGGTTCAACTGGAGGACAACATGTAGAAGAATGAAAATTGATCCATTCTTATCTCTGTGTACAAAGCTCAAGTCTAAATGGATAAAGGACCTCCACATAAAACCAGATACACTGAAACTAATAGAAGAGAAGGTGGGGAAGAACCTCAAATACTTGGGCACAGGGGAAAAGTTCCTGAACAGAACACCAATGGCTTATGCTCTAAGATCAAGAATTGACAAATGGGACCTCATAAAATTGCAAAGTTTCTGTAAGGCAAAGACCACTGTCAATAGGACAAAATGGCAACCAACAGGTTGGGAAAACATCTTTACCAATTCCACATCTGATAGAGGGCTAATATCCAATATATACAAAGAACTCAAGAAATTAGACTTCAGACAACCAGATAACCTATTTTTTAAAAATGTGGTATAGAGCTTAACAAAGAATTTTCAACTGAGGAAACACGAATGGCTGAGAAGCACCTAAAGAAATGTTCAGTATCCTTAGTTATCAGGGAAATGCAAATCAAAACAACCCTGAGATTCCATCTTACACCAGTCAGAATGGCTAAGATTAAAAACTCAGGTGATTGCACAATGTCCCCTGAAGCTTGGCAACTGCAAGATCCTGCTTGGCAACTGCAGATAGACTCAAAGCATTGTACCATATCTTCTGAAGAATAACAGGGAGACCATAACTCAAGCAGTGTACCATATCTTCTGAAGAATAGCAGATAGATCATAATTCAAGGCAGTGTACCGTATAGACCATGACATGTTTCAAGGCACAGGCCAAGAAGATTTTGTACTTTTCCACCACCTGACCCCTCTTACCCCCTCCCCTTGTAAAACATGCTATAAAAAAGTATTTCATGTTCAAAAAAATTAAATAAAAAAAAAGAAAAAAAAAACTCTGGTGATAGTAGATGCTGTCGAGGGTGTTGAGAAAGAGGAACACTCCTCCATTGTTGGTGGGACTGCAAGATGGTGCAACCACTTTGGAAATCAGTCTGGTGGCTCCTCAGAAAATTGGACATAGCATTACCTAAGTATCCAGCTATACCACTCCTAGGCATATACCCAGAATATGCTCTAACATATAACAATGATATATGCTCCACTATGTTCATAGCAGCCTTATTTATAATAGCCAGAAGCTGGAAAGAACCCAGATGTCCTTCGACTGAGGAATGGATAAAAAAAATGTGGTACATTTACACAATGGAGTATTATTACTCAGCTATTAAAAACAATGAATTTGAGAAATTCCTAGGTAAATGTATGGAACTAGAAAATCATCCTGAGTGAGGTAAGCCAATCACAAAAGAACACACATGGTATTCACTCACTGATTGTTGGATAGTAGCCCAGAATCTTGAAATAGCCAAGATTCAGCTCACAGGTCACATGAAGCTCATGAAGAATACAGACTAAGTGTGGGTGCTTCGGTTCTTCTTAGAAGGAGCAACAAAATACTCAAGGGAGCAAATATGGAGACAAAATGAGGGACAGAAACTGAAGGAGGGGTCGTCTGAAGACCATTCCACCTGAGTATCCATCCCAGGTGCAGTCACCAAAGGTAGATGCTGATGTGGAATTCAGGAAGTGCATGCTGATAAGAGCCTGATACAGATGTCTCCTGAGAGGTCTGCAAGAGTCTGACATATTCACAGGCAGATGCTCACAGCTAGCCATTGAACTGATCATGAGGTTCCCAATGGAGGAGTTAGAGTGAAGACTGTTGGAGCTGAAAGTGTTTGTGGCCCCATGAGGTGAGCAACAATACCAACCAACCAGAGCTCCCAGGGTCTAAACCACCAGCCTGGGAGCACTTAGGGAGGGATCCATGGCTTCAGCTGTATATGTAAGGGTGGAGGGCCCTGTTGGGCATAGGTGGGAGAAGAGATCCTTGGTCTCATGAAGGCTGACCACCCCAGGGGGTGGAAATTTGAGGGTGGCGGTGGAAATTTGAGGGTGGGGGGTGGGAGTGGGAGGTTAGGTAGGGGTACATCCGTGGAGAAGCAGGAGGAGGGGTGAGGGGATAGGGGGTTCCTTGGTGGGTGTGGGATGGGGTAAGGGGATAACATATGAAATGCAAATAAAACATCCAATAAAAAAAAAAGAAAGAAAACAGTAACTGGTTGGAGATAGGACTCAATAGCTCAGACCACTGGCCCTTCTAGGAGACCTGGGTTTGGTTTTCAGCACCCTCATTATGGGTCATAACCATCATCAACTCCAGTTCCAGGGGATCTGATGATGCTGGGTTTTTTGACCATAGGCACCAACCAGGCTCATGATGCACAGACATACATGCAGGTAACACACACACACACACACACTCATGAGCACACTATAAACCTCAAAAACAAATCCCAAATAACATAAAACACTGATGAGGATAAGAATTGTACCCTGCACACGCCTCAATATAATGCAGATTTAGTTCAGCCACCATGAAGATCAGCACACAGATTTTGTCTTGTTCTTTGTTGTTTGTTTTTCTTTTAATCTAAAAATATATATTTACTATATGATTCACCTATATCATTCCTAGGCATTCACCTAAAGGACTCTTTAAAAGTCACAAATACTTGTATGTCAATGTTGACTACAGCATTATTCACAATAGCTGAGTTATTCTCCTATCTATAAGCAGTAATCAACAGCAACAACAAAAATATGCCATACATGAACAATGGGATTTCTTTTAACTCTAGAGAACAAATGTATTTATTTGAAGGAACTAGGTATAATTGGAGATTATCATGTCAACTAGACTATGCCTGTTTCAGGAAGAAAAATATTTTTTGTTTTTCATATTGGGATTTCAGCTTACATATAATCAAATATGACATACATCAAGTAGAAACAAAACTGTCTGGAGAGTGGACAGGGACTGTGCGAGAAGAAAGGAGAAGGGAGACGCATGTGGGGGAGATATTCAAAGTGTAGCATACACTTGCACGAAAATGTCTTTGTGAAACTTGGTACTATGTACAAAGAATCCAGTTTTTACAAAGGGAGAACAGAGTCTTAAGAAATTTCGATACCTTCATAGAAACACGTTTTCAAATTGCAGCGATCATTCATAATTTTGGTTTATTGAAAAACACAATTCCTACATTCTGTGGTTATCACAATAGCAGAGGTATGCTCACTATTGTTGAAAATGCCAGTTGCAGAAGAATTTTCACTTTATATATTTATTAATGTATCTAAATAATGTACCTAAGTGGGAAATACACTGAATTCATGTTGCCTTAACCCTTTCTATAATCACTCACTACAGGCATTGCTAACAGTCATTTACCAAACCTTATTGAATTCTTCATGAATTGTACATTGTAATCACCATCATAGGACATGGTCCTAAGGTTTATCAATAGGTTTCTCCTTCCTATGTTCAGATAGCAAATCCTAACTACTGAAGTCGGCACTGAAGTTTAAAGTTGTTTGTATCCATCATCTACATAGTGTGTGTGTGTGTGTGTGTGTGTGTGTGCACGTGTGTGCATATGTACTCTGGTAGATTCCAGAGGTTGGGATCTTCTGCCTTTCTACATCATTCTCTACCTTCTATAACAAGTTATGGTTTCTCTCTTGAACCTAGAGCTCACTGATTCTGAAGCTCAATCTAAGGGTTCCTTGTCCCTGCCCCAACCAATGTTGGGATTATAGGTAGACTGTCTTGCTCATGTGTCATTTAAGTGAGTGCTGGAGATCCATCATCCAGTCTTTGGGCTTGCAATAGCATTTTTCCAGCCACAAACTCAAATATTTTTGACGTTTTTGATTGTGAGCCTAACCTTTTGCAGCTAAGCCATTTCTCTAGCACTAAACTATTTTCAAAGATATGGTTTTAGATCACACAATGTTCGCAGCATACTTGTAGAATATTTCACATTTCACATACAGCATGTACCTTAATAAAACATTCATAAAGAAGGAGATATTATAATTTTTATTTTGCCAATAATGGCACTGAGACTTAGCACTATAAAGAATGATAGTAAGATGAATATTTCACTGCTAGTTAGTTCTCTGGTCTTTGAGTCAATGTAGACTTTATACAGTGAGAACTGCAAATTGCTAGAATATTCTGGGATTTAAACAGTAGGTGTTCCTTCCTTAGATCAATCTAGGCTTTGACTGCTTCTTACCAGTTGGTTATTTCTAAACTCTCTCTCCCCTCCCCCTTCTCTCTGTCTCTCTCATTTCTCCCTTCCATCCTTCCTTCTTTCCTCTCTCTTTCCTCTCTGCCCCTATTGTCTTTCCTCTCTTTTTATCAGTATCCCACTTTTTCTTTCTCTTCATTCCACAAACTGTAGATCTCTACAGATTTCAGCATAAGACCTCGCATCTCCAGTACAGAAGTGAAGCTCATGCTCAGCCCAGCTCACCAGCAGCAGACTTCACCCTGACTGAAATTGCCTGAGCTAACAAAGCATTCTCTGCAGAGAGATGGAGCTCTCAGACTCCTATTGAGGAAGTTCAGGCGCAGTGTGAGCAATGAAACTCTTATGTCCTGTGGATTTCAAAGACTCAGCAGATATGCTGTCCAGCTTGAGATTAGCTAAAAGCTTCACCTGTAGTGGCAGCAGCAATTTGTCCCATATGGATCCATGTGAGATTAGCCATTCTATGTACAATACAGAATAGAATAAGATGCATGAAGCTCTACTTTCCACAGAATATAGTATGGGGCAAGGCTTTTGTGCATGTTACTTTGAAACATATCAGTCTAAGAATTGATAGAATCATTACATAATTCTCCTCTACTTCTGTTGATTTTTGGTGTAATTAATTTAGAAAAGGAATTGACCTGTAAGAGATTACCAATGTTTTTATATTGATATTTGAGATGGAGTACTTATGTAGCTTATCAATGCAGACTTACTGAAGTTTCAATGACATTCAGCTACCAGACCAAATAAAACACTCGGAATACTGGCCTTCTTTGCCCAGGTCTTAAGTTGGGAAGTAAGCTAGATCTACATTGGTCAAGCTAGACCACAACCCTATGTTTTTTTCTGATATATTAAAATTGTATGTATTTTCTGGTTACAGTATGATATTTAAATACCTGTATATATTATTTATATCAAATAGCTATAATGTTTTTGTCTTGAGAACATTCAAAATCTGTTGAACTAATGATATTGAAAAATACAATCGCCATCAGCTACTGCTATTCATTATTCATTATACACTATTTCATTATAAAGCACTGTAAATTATTTCTTATAAACTGTATTCTCATAGCTATGAACCATCTTTTCTCCACCCCTGCCCTTCCCAGACCCTGGGAGCAATTGTTCTAGTATCTGCTGCTATAAAATCTACTTGCTCCATATGTGAGAGCATGTGACACTTGACTTTATATGCCTGTCTTATCTCATTTAAGATAGCACCAACCAGGTTTATCTGCACTGTTACAAGTGCCAGGAATTTATACTTTCTTATGACTGATATATACACCACTATGGTAGGGCCAGGTGGTTTATGCCTAGAACACCAGGACTTAGAAGACAAAGACAAGTTCAAGGCCAGCATAAGAGACAGAGTGAAACCTTTTCTCAAAAACAAAACAAAAATATACTTTATATACAACATCATTGCCATAATCCAAATGTCCTAAGAGGCACAGCGAGAGAATAAAAGGAGGATGGATGTGGTGAAAGGCTGGGATCAGGTGGACTGTGTGCTCTGATTGAGACATGCCAGCAGCCTGGAAACTTGGCTCATTGATTGTATACCTCTAAGGAGAAGGAGATGGGTTTATTGTTGTCATCTGGAGGAGGAGGCAAGGTAGCTAATCACTGTAGGACTTCTCTGGAGGGTAGCAGCCTCAGGTTGTCATCTGGGAGGAGGAAGCTGAGCATCATTGAAAGGTTCTGCATACACTGGTTTTACATAAGGATCAATCATTAGTAACAGCACCTGTACTTGAAAAAGGGAATGAATGTGTTTGTAATAACTACACAATCATTCAGGACTCCATCTGTTCCTCGTATATCATCATCTGATGCTCTTCTGACTGACAACTGATTCTATGTCTTGATTCTAGTACTGCACAAAACAGCCTGGGGTAAGATAAAACAAAACAAAACCAAAACCAAAAACCAAGCCAAAACAACAACAACAACAGCAACAACAAACCCCAAACCCCAAAAATCCCCCAAACCATAGAAATACAAATATCTTTCCAGAATCTGAAATCTACTTTTACTACTCTTATTCAGTAGAGTACTGGAAATGCATTCAGAGCAATTGGCAAGATCAATAAAAAGTATTGGAAAACAAGTCAAATAATGCCTGATGTAAATGTAAGAAAAAGCCTAAAGAGTCCCCCCAAACCAGCTATAAATGATAAAATAGTGACGTTCTAGCATACAGAATTAACATACAGATATTAATATCAATAATGAGCTACCTAAAAAAGAAATCAAGAGAATAATCCTGATTTCAGTAGCTACAAAACAAAACATAGCAACCTTGAAATTAACCAAGAGAGAACTCTACAGTGAAACTATTAAAAAAAATGAGAGAAATTAAAGAGAACACACACAACACAGTGGAAGACATCTTGTGTTCAGAGTTGTAAGAATAAATATTTCTAAATTATTCATCCTACATAAAGTACCGTACAGATTAAAATAAAATCCCTGTCAAAGTATCAAGTGTATTATTCACTGACATAGAATAAAATATACCATTGTTGATGTTAGCTATAAAAGTTGCCAACTGGGCAACATGATTCTCAATAAGAAGAACAATACCTGACTTCAGAAGATATAAGTTATGGGGTAAGATAACAGATCATTAGCTGTCTGTGTGTGACACCTCAAATATGAAGAGTCAAAATGAACAGACACTATTCCAAAGAGATAACCAGTGTAGAGCATATGAAAATATAGAGGCAGTAATAGATTAGAAGAAAACTGTAGAGAAACGGAGGACAGCATAGACCAAAGAGCATCAGGTTCTGACAATGTGGCTGATGCAGAGGGCACAGGGGGGTGGGGGAGAGAAGCCTCATCTACAAGGTCAGCCAGGCAGTTAGTGTAAAAAGAGACTTGCACTGTGACTCCTAGAAACCCATAGTTCTCACAAGCCTCACATCCAGCCAGGGGCTTGACTAGACAGTGACTTCTGTGTGAAATGGGTCAGTAATGGGAAGGAGGTCCATTCTGTCATTCCCCAAGTCAAAGAGGGCTGTGGACAGAGCCATATTGAGAAGTCGGAGCTGCCAGAGGATCTGAGAAGAAGCAATCACAAGCCAAAGATTGAACGTGCTTGGATAACAAGAGTGTTGATACTATGGGAAAAAGTAGCAATGGTAGAAAAAACACCTCAACAAATCAAAACCAGAAGAAAGGTTAACAGTGACGGAAAACAATGTAAAAGAAACATTTCATGAAGACATCAGTAATAAAAGTAGTCACTATCTGTATTGTTGGGAGCCTACTCCTAGCCAAAATCGGCTATCATCTTTGTAGCCATCTCGAGCCATATACCCTGACAAGAGACTTGTTTTCAACAGCCCACAACAGCTGAGCACACTCTGATAAACATCTTGTTTTTCTCACATATCTTGTTTTGCTGTTTAGTGCTGCCAGCAGCAAGGCGTAAGTGGTCTCCACGCTGCTGGGCATACATGGTCTCCTCACTGCTAGCTAGGTGCACGTGATATCCACGCTGCAAGGCACATGACATACTGCCTTCAGCTGTGCTTGTCCACGAGGGTAAGGCACTAGGTAAAGGGTATAAATACCCAGGATTTCCTTTGAATAAAAGAGACTTGAAGAGACTTGATCAGACTCCCTGTCTTGTCTCCATTCTTCATGTCTCCATCCCCTCTCTCTCTCTTGCTAGGCCCTGACCCACGGACTGAAACAACAGAACGGGCCATTACAAAGTGGCCCCCCAAACATGAGGCAGCTCGGGCGGCTACACCGTATAACTTCTAAGAAGTCTGATCATGAAACTTAACATCAGAATCTATGTAGTGGAAGAAGGAGCTGAGGCGAAAACTAAATACAAAGGAAATCTAATCAATGATGCATAAAAGATATTGTACGAAATTTAGACACATTACAAACACATGGTTAAATGCCAAAAGGAAGAAGACAAAGATGAAGATGAAAATGAAGATGAAGACAAAGAAGAGGAAGAAGAACCACCACTACCACCACCACCACAAGAAGAAGAAAAAGGAGGAGGAGGAGGAGGAGGAGGAGGAGGAGGAGGAGGAGGAGGAGAAGGAGGAGGAGAAGGAGAAGGAGAAGGAGAAACAAAAGGTAAGAGAAAAACCAGGCATATCGTGCATCCCTATAATACCAGTATTTGGAAAACTGAGGCAGGAGGATTACTGCTATCTTGAGACCAGCCTGAGAAAACTGAGATGCTATCTGAAAAAGGAAATAAAAGCTATAAGTAAAAGAGGCCAACTTACAAAGACAAATTATTCAGACAAACATTAAACCTTCCATAGAAGTGAAATGCCAGGAAAACACAGAATGCTATCTTTCTGAAAGGGATACTTTAATCCAGCAAAGCCATCATTTAAAATAATAAGAAAATGAAGACATCTTAAGACAAGCACACACTAAAGAAATTCATGACCGCCAATACACTGTTGCAGAATAAATATCTCACAGAATCTTAACCATGGGGGAGGAAAAAAGGCGGTCTCAATCACAAGAGCACAGGAAGAGAATAAGTGTCACAAGAGGAATACATTAAAGATGAATAAAGAACAAATCTGTCATGCTCAACATGGTAATCCAGCAAATATCTAAATAAATAAGGAAGGAAGAAAAGAATAAACAAAAATCCAAGCAGCTAGAGAAATAACCGACTCCAGGAATCAGCAAACTTCCTAGAGTAACAGTTTTAAGTATAAATATTAATTTTCCAATGCAAAGGCAGAGTAGTTGACTGGGTTCAAAATAAGACTCAACTATTAGTTGTTTCCATGTAATACAGCTCACCGGAAAAGATAAGCACAGACCCAAAGAGGGAGGATGGCAGTGAGAACAGGGCAGCCAGCATGGCTGTCCTTACACCTATAAAGTAGGTTTCAAACCAGAAATAGTCACAGGAGAGTGAAAGGCTGCTACATATAGAGATCAGATGGCAACTCTATGAACTCTTTCTACCTTTGTGCTGGTTCCAGGGACTGAACTCAGGTAATCAGGCTTGTGTAGCAAGTGCCTTTACCTGCTGAGACATCTTACCAGCCTCCTCTCTGCATTTTAAAAGACAACAGTCCATCAAGAAGCTATAACTAATGTAAATATATGAAGACTGAACATCGGCATTCTCCATTACAAGAAACAAAGACTAATAAAAACAAGAGGGTATGCTGATAGAATGGTGGGTGACTTAAATATGTGACTGTTGTCAAGTTAATGGCCATAGTGACTAAAGTTCAACACAGACATTTTAGAGCTAATATGTATGTTAAGTCAAAGGAAAGAGACTTACCACACATATACAGTTCATTCCATTCAACAGCCATGGACCACACATTCCTCTGAATGGCCATGAATCTGTCTCTAAAATAGGCTATACAGCAAGAGTTAAAATTATTTAAATGTATTATTTTTTAGTTATTTTTAATTTTGTGTATGTGTGTGCACGTGCAAATGTGCGTGTGGGCACATGAGTCCTGGTGTCTATGGAGTCAAAAGCTTCAAGTCCTCTTGCAGCTTGAGTCACAGTTGATAACTAACCACCTGATGGAAACTCTGGTAACTGAACTTGGGTGCTCTGAGCCATCTCTACAGTTCTAGCAAGTATTAAAAAAAAACTCAAAATAATATTCTGTATCTTATCAGATTATAGTGGAGTAAAATCGGAAATCAAAAATAAAAGAAACTATAGACCTATATATCTATATGGAGATGGAATAATATACTCTTAATGTGTCATTGAAGAAATTAGAGAAGAAATTTAAAAATTCACAGAATCCAATGAAAGTACAGCTTTATCAGAATATTTGAGGTACAGCAACAGAAGTTTGAAGAGGGGGGTTTATTCATGCTTATATTAAAAAATCAGAGAGATATAAAATACATAGCTTAACAATCTTCCATAGTCTTAGAAAATACAAACAACGTTAAATGCCAAAGCATTAGTGAGTGAAAAGTGACAAAGACCAGGGCAGGAATTAATGAAAAAGATTAAAGAACAAAATGTGGGCTCAGATACAAAATTGCTTAATTAAAAAGATACACAGGATAGAGAAATTCCTGGTCAAAGGAACTGAGAAGGTGTGAGAGAATTGCTTAGAAGGTAACAGGCTCATGAGGGTAGAGCCCTCATAGATGGGATTACTGCTTGATAAAGGCAACTTAAGATAGAAAAGTTTTATTTTTGGTTCACAGTTTAAGGGAGCAGTCTCCAGTGCTGGGAAAGGCAGGCAGGCACATGAGACAGAAGATCACTTTTTGTCTGCAGTCAGGAACAAAGAGGTAAAAGTAGACACTCTCCTTTTATTCAATCTGGGACCTAAGATGGCACTGCATATATTCAGGGTGGATCTTCCCTTTTCAAAAAAAAAAACAAAAAACAAAACACCTTTCTAGCATAGACAGGGGTATATCTCAATGGTGATCCGGTAATCCTAAACCCAATCATGTTAACAACTAAGATTAGCCACCACAATGTAACTGTAAGAAACAACACAAGGGGGAACCCCCAACACCCCCCCCCCACACACACACACATGTCAGAATACATCAAGGATGCAGTTTTCTGCAAACCAAGAAATGTGCCTTCACCAACTTGGAGAGCTTTCCCAGCCCATAGAACTGTGGGAAATCTGTATTTGTTATTGCTTTAGTCACCAAGCCTATGGGTATGTTTTATCAATTCCCCAGCCAAGATGCTTGCTTTCACTGTCTTATTTATAAGGACACCTTAAAAGAATGAGACAGAAACGCAAAATGTTGCTTCTAGAATGGCTAAATCATTTTCTCCAAGTGTAAAGTAGAAATGAGGCTGGGAACTTTTAGAGTGAACCCTTGGGAGCCTGTGGGTGATGGATACTCTCCTTTGGAAGGACAGATGGAGCTTCAATGTGACCACCAAAAGACATGTGTTATGGTTCTAGCAGACAATTAATGAGCTTTACTAAAAATGAGAGGAGATGGAAAAAGATTAGAGACTTTTACCTTATTTTTGACAGCACAATCGTTCTCCACAGAAAATCGTTTTAGGTGGAGACCTAGCACATGTAAGAGAAAAAGTAGCATCAGCAGACTGTTAAGAATTGTTTTTAAAGCGGAGGAGAAATGGATCCCTGACATCTCAATCTTTATAGTCAGCCACAAGATCTCTGGGAAACCTCCTGGGTTCTGTGGTGTCCAGTTTCAGAAGGTAGAAGGTATCATTTCTAAAATTCCTTCCTTGCCAATATCATCTGGGTTAATATGAACACCAGAAGGCCAGATTTCTTAAAAGTTCAAATGGAATGGTATCATCACCAAGACAAGTCAGCTAGATCTCAGTCTTCAGAGTAAGTCAAAGAGAAAAGAAAACTGTTCCACAAGTAGGTCATTCATTATAAGCAAAATGTCAATAAAACCACTAGGTGGAGCTAAGACCTCAGCAAACAGAGTTAAAGGTCTCTGCAGGCACAAGCATGCTTGCAGAATTTGGTTCCTTGGTAGGTTAAAAGGAAACATGAAATTGGATTATTTAGAATTTGGGGGTAAAATTGAGTTCTTTATGTATCTAGATATTAATCCTCTGTCATATCTATATGTAGTAAAGACTGTCTCCCATCCTGCAATCTCACTCTAAGACAAATATTGCATGTTTTCTCAAATCTGAATCCTGGATTTTATATATAATGGATAAATATATTCATATACACATAATATGTATTCACATATATGTCGTAAAAATAGAACTAAGACTGGAAAAAGAAGAGAAGGCAGAGGAAGTGTAGAGAACCAAGCCACAGTACACTATACACTTGAATGAGATGTCTTCCTGAGACTCGCCACTATGCACAGTGAATATGTAACAGTAAACTTTTTTATTTAACTAGCAAAAAATAAATGAAGGAGGGATTTGCAGGATGTTGAGTATCTGTTGGTTCTTCACTCCCCTGAGACCATTTCTCCATTCCACATAAGCATATCATGAAAGGTATGAGGTGAAGACTTCTTTAACCTCAACAGTTAAGTTACTGACTCGTCTTGATATCCTCATCTGAAGTTTTTGAAGTGTCAGATTATGGTTTACAAGAATGTTATCTCACAGAGTAATGTAAATGGGGACAAGCAATGTCAGATGTTACCAAGTACCACCACCTCTGAGCCACCAGTGATGGAGACCTTATGAACACTTGTGGACCAGTTTCCATTTCTGCTTCCTATGTTAGTCCTAGAATTCTTCTGTTATACCTAACCAAAGCCTGTACCTCCTTTTTGTCTCTAGCTTCGATTTGAGGTTGGAGAGAACGAGGCTAATCCTTTTTGTGATGGAAGTATTTACAAAGAACCTATCCACTCCCTGGGTATCCAGTTTTCAAAACTGAGACTTCTTCATTTCTCCTCAATGATCTGAAACAGACGGCATACAATCTTTTCACTGGGGCACTAGAATCATCTCCATGACAACCAGTGGATGTGAGGCAACTTAATGAAACTTTTCTGCAGCAAGGCAGTGGCAAGATTATACAGCACCTTGCTAATCCCATGTTGCTTTAGGTGACCAGAATGCTTAATGTGACATGGAGGCAAGGAAAGGGAAGAGAATGAGAAATGGAAACCTGAGATGAATTTGAAAGCCCTTGGAAGCTCACAGAGCCCCTGTCATTCATTCATTGTCCACCTGTCTTTCTTTTGAGTCGATCAAAATATTTTTGTTGAATAATGGGCACAGTACTAATCCAACAAAGTAATAAACTAAACAGATCTTGTCCTTGGCTTTAAGCAGCATATGTTCTAGTGAGGAAAAAAAGACACTAATCAATAATGGCATATAAACATAAATATCAAAAATTTCTGGGAAATAAAATCATAGATGTTCATGAAGAAATGTAATGGCAGGAGCGCAGCCAGAGACAATAACCACATCAGTAAATTAAAGGAAGAATGTGTGAGCAAGTGACCAGGAAAAAGGGACTCGAGTGGGAATACATCCCAGACTGAGGGAAAAACATTCTCAAGAATCATGAAGTAGAGAAACCAAAAGAATGCTACTGTACTCTGAGGGTGGAGGTGAAAGTAAGAGTGGAGAGAGAAGATGGTGAATGACGCGGCACGAGGAGACACCAAAGGCCAAGCAGCTAACCCATCTCATCATTATTGCATGACAACTCGATGCCCCAAACTAGATGACCCTTACTGCAAGATTTTTATAGTAGGAAACATGACCCAGGTAAATGTTGTTGTGCCTATAGGTTTAATGATTGGACAAGGACATAGTTAGCAAATGGAAATCTTTAGAAGTGGAGCAGAATTAGCCAGTATAAGATGATAAAGGTTGAGTCCAAGTCCTGATGGTGATAACTATGGGCTTCATAATGTAGGAGCTAGGGAATTGGAACAGCCACTGGGATCAGGCCTGGGATCATAGGGAAATGGTTTAATGACTTGCTAAAGATTAGAAAGCTGGTCAGTGATGGAAGGAGTGTGAGAACCAAGATTCAAACACAGTAACAGTCTCCTCGTCATCTCTCCCCACTTCTCCCCCATAAAACTCTCTTGGGAATATGAGGAGTGGATAATGTCTAACTACATGCTTCTTGGACAAAGGAAATGAAATGTGCTTCTTAATAGGAAACCACGGGTCCCTGTAACTTTAACCCTGAAAGGGGAGTTCTGCAACTTGACCATTCTTTGTCCACTGTCATGCTTACAAAAACAAATGTCGGGCTGAAGATGTCACTCAGTTTGCAGAGCACCTGTCTAGATTGTATAAAGTTCTGGTCTTGATCATTAGAACTGCATCAAGTTGAGCATAGGTTTGTAATAGCAGTTCTTGGAAGATGATGTTCAATATTGTCTTCTGCTCTGTATAAGGTTCAGGGTAAGTATGGGCTAGAGGGGATCCTGGCTCCAAAAAAAGTGTTAGATTTATGAATTCACTTGACACCACCAAAAGGCATTTATAACCTCCAAAACTTTCTTTGTGATCTTGTTTATGTGTGTTACTGTGTGTCAGTGTATGTGTGTCTTTGTGTCTGTGTCTCTGTGTTAAGGGATCAAAGGTTGCACATCAAATTGTATATGCTAAGCACATACAGCTTTTCACTGGTCAACTACATGTCAATAAAACTATTATAAAAGTGATATTCTGTTTGCAAAGGATTTCATCTGTGATTCACTTGGCAGTTTTCAGTTGAGTATCACACAACCCACTAAAGACATTGAGTGCCTTGCATGCAGACTACCAAATAGTCTTTGTTTTATAATTATTCCACCAGAATGAAGATTATTGCTGCAGTGCTGGCTTTTAAGATTCCTGAAAAGAGCAGTTTGTGCAGTCTGGTAGGAAGAGATCATAGAGGCCAAGAGAGGAGAGTGAAACCTTCATCAAAAGCAATGAGGATGCTGAGAACAGGTGAGAGAAGCTGTCCTGGCTAACCTCAGTTGTCAACTTGACTGCACCTGGAATCAACTAAAACCATAGCAGCTGGCCACACCCATGAGGGAATGTTTATGATTGGATCATTTGAGGTGAGAAGACTCACCCCAAATCTGGGCCACACATTCTGGTGGCAGCTTTCATAAGAGGACATGGAAGAGGGAAGTTTTGCTTGTCCTTGCTCCTGCTGGCAAGTCCATATATATGCTGAGATGTTCCTCCACTGGTGTTAGAACCTACTTTCTTAGAATTCCAATGTAGACTAAAGACCTAAAGCAGCTCTAGAATCCTCTAGGACTCCAGTACCAGACTGGGGCTCCTGAGACATCCAGTCTTAGGGACTGTATAGCTACTGGATCCTTGGCCTTTCTGTTAGGAGACAGCCATTGTTGGACTACTCAGGACAATAGCCTGTAAACCCTCCTGACAAATCACACACACACACACACACACACACACACACACACACACACACACACTTTTAGTTATGTTTCTCTAAAGACTTGACTAATACAGAAGCCAAGTCCAGGACATTAGGAACTAGCTTTGGCACCAGTGTTGGATTCTATGCAGAGTCCTAAGGACACAGTTGCAAGCACCATGTGATATTACTGCGCCCAAAGCATAGCTTTGGTTAGCTAAGATGGCCAGAGACTTTCTGTTCCTTCAAGGGGTGCTACCAACCAGGATTCCCAGTATACGTGAGATAACTAAACATTAAGCTTTGCATCTGCTAGTTCATGGAGAAAGACACATGACACCACACAGGGTTATGACTCAGTTCTGTAATAACAAGTTTCTCCTAAAGCCAATCACACAGAGATGCCCATTTACACAGTATCAATGAATATAAAAATTGAATATATATATATATATATATATATATATATATATATATATGCTTGAAAACCTATGTTTTAAAATAAAACCACTTGTGATTTTTAGGTTAGTCTTCCAATTACATAAGAGGCCCTAAGCATTCCACTTGGACGTTCTACAGCTGACACTTTCAGCTAAGTAGCTGGATACAAAATTAATTCACAAAAACCACTGGCCCTCCTAACAATAAACAAATTGTATAAACAAATGACAAATGGATTGAGAAAAAAAACAGAGAAACAACATCTTTCACAACAGCTTTAAATAATATAAAATATCTTGGGGTCACTTTAACGAAGCAAGTGAAATACGAAGCAAATAAAATTTTCAAGTTTTTAAAGAAACTACAAGAGAAGGAAAGACCTCTCCTGCTCATGGATCAGTAGGATTAACACAGTAAAATGGCCATCCTAACCAAAAGCAATCAACAGATTCAATGCAATCCCCATAAAAATCCCAATACAATTGTTTACAACCTTTAATGCATAATTTTCAACTTCATTTGGAAAAACGAAAGATCCAGGATAACTAAAACAAATTCGAACAATAAAAGAACTGTTAGAAGTCTCACCATTCCCAATTTCGAGCTATAGTAATAAAAACCACATGATATCGGTGTTAAAACAGACACGCTGATCAATGGAATAAAATTGAAGAGGCAGACATAAATCCAAACACCTAAGGACACCTGATTTTCAATTAAAAAAAAAAAACTCCAGAAATACACAATGAGGAAAAAAAAGACACCATCTTCACCTAATGGTGCTGGTCGAACTGAATGTCTGCATGTAGAAGAATCTAAATAGATCCATACTTATCACCCTGCATAATACTCAACTCTAAATGGATCAAAGAACTTAAGATAAAACCAGATACTCTGAACCTGAAAGAAGAGAAAGTATGGAATAGGCTTGAGTGCATTGGCACAGGAGAACACTAATAGTGCAGGCACTGGGGTTAACAATTATTAAATGGAACTAAAAACCTTCTGCAAAGCAAAGGATACCATTAATTGAACAAACTGGCAGCTTACAGTATGGAAAAATATTTTTACCAACTCCACATATAATAAAGGACAAATATCCAAAATATATAAAGAACTCAGGAAACTGGGTGTCAGAAAACCAAATAACCCCATTTTAAAATGGGGTACAGATCTAAACAGAATTCTCAGTGGAGGCAACTCAAATGGCTGAGAAACAAAGAAAAATTTAATACCCTTAGCCATTAGAAAAATGTAAATCAAAACTGACAGCTCCGGGCACTGCCCACAGTACCGGTACCGAGCTTGGGCTTGTCCTGGGAGATTAAAGAAAGACTCAGACTTGGATCATCAGTTATGAGAGAATGCCAATGCCTTTACTGAGCAGGTTCAATATATACACCAAGCCAGGGAAGGAAAAATACAAACTCAGGAAAAAAAAAACCAGGAACTCAACTGGGGGGGCAATAGGATGTCAAGTGTAAATTCCCTTCCTGGGGCACCATGCCTTAGTCAGGATGTTTTGATCCTAGAGGAATCGCAGAATGTTACTTTGTAGACAGCAGCATACAGAAAGTCTCAGTCAGGGCATAGTAGCCCTTTGGGGTCCTACAAAAACCACTTTGAGATTCCATCTTATACTTGTCAGAATGTCTAAGATCAATAAGACAAGTGGCTGCTCATGCTGGTGAGGATGTGGAGCAATGGGGAACACTCATCCACTGCTGGTGGGAGTGAAGACTAGTACAACCCCTCTGGAAATAAATGTGGTGTGTCATCAGAAAGCTTTTTTATCTATCTACCTCAAGATCCAGCTATTCCACTCTTGGGAATATACCAAAGGAAAGACACTCCATCCTACCACAAAGACAGTTGCTCGACCGTGTTCTTTATTGTAATGTTCGTAATAACTGAAAGCTGGAAACAAACAACCCAGATGTCCCACAACAGAAGAATGGATAAAGAAAATGTGCTACATTTACACAATGGAGTATTCATCAGCTGTTAAAGAAAATGACATCATACAATTTTCAGACAAATAGATAGAACTAGAAAAAAATCATTCTGAGTGAAGTAACCAAGACTCAGAAAGATAAATATGGTATGCATTCACTTATAAGTGCATATTAGCCATTAAGTAAATGATAACCAAGCTACAATCTGTAAACCCAGAGAGGTTAGGTATAGAGGAGGACCTGGGGGAGGCAGTGATGCATGGTCCTCCTAGGGAGGGGATAGAACAAATTTTATGGACAGACCAGAGGCAAGTGAGGAAGGAAGGGGATGTCAAGTGGGTTGGAGGAGAGAGTACAGGCCAGGAGAGATAGCTGAAATTGGGGAAGGGAGCACTGATATGGTAACCCAGTGCAGTGGGAAACTTTCTGAAATGTATCAAGGCTATCCTGAGGACTTCTTGTAAAGAGAAAATATGGAGTGTCAACTGGCCATCTCTTGCCACCAGACAAGGCTTCCAATGCCAAGACTGGGCTGCTTCACTTCAGTCCCATGGAAAACCCATACTGTTGCTAGAAAAACGGGTTGCTCTCCACCAACTGATAGTGGGTCCCCATTGCTAAGGACAGCACCTATACAATTCACTGAACATTGAGAAGTTGAGCTGATGTCTATATGGAGCCTTCTCCCTGACATTGTAGTCTCTTTGGTGTTGGGAGGTACTCTTCAGGCTACAGGAAGAGAAATATGGAAATCAACCCAGCCCTAAAACTTTGACCTATAATCTCTGCAAGCTGGCAAAATATGCTAGGGCAATGGTACAAAGAACCTGTGGGAGTGGCCAATCAATGTCAGACTTGACTTAAGGCTCATGCCATAAGAAGGAGCCATACCTAATACTACTTAGATAACCAAGAACTAGAGACTAGATAACCCAGATACCTTGGGCAAAACCAAACACTCCTGGACTTTAAAAACAAACAAACAAACAAACAAACAAACAAAAAACTCTCAATAAAATGAGTACTAATGATATACTTCATCTCTACTCAGAGATTAGCGCCTTACCCAGACATCATTAGAGAGGCTTCCTCCAGCATCAAACAGGAACAGATGCAGATACCCACAGCCAAGCAGTATGCTGAGAGTCTTAATGGGAGATCTCTCAAATCCCTCACCTCAGACTTCTGGGTGTCCCTCAAAAAAGCCAGAAGGAATGGAGGACACCAGGAGAGCATGGTCCTCTGAATCAAATGAACAGAGCTCATCTGAGCTCGCAGACTAAAGCAGCAAGCACAGGGCCTACGTGGATGTGCACCAGGTCCATTGCGTATCCATTGCATATATATATATATATATATATATATGCTTAGTATCTTTATGGCACTTTCGACTGGGAGAACGAGTGGGTCTCTGACTCTTATGCCGGCTCTTAGGTCTCCTTTCTTTCTGTTGGGTTGCCATGTCTGACTTTAATATGATAGTTTCTACTTCATTTACCATATCATTTTTTGTCATGGTGGTAGTTTTAACTTAGAAGCCTATTCTTTTGTAATGAGAAGCAGACAGGAAGTGGATCCAGAGGTCAGGGGAGGTGGGAAGAAACTGGGTGGGGGGGTAGAGGGAAAAGAAACTAATCAGGATATATTGATGAGAAAGAACAATTTTCAATAAAAGGAAAATTTTGAATAAAAACCAAAAAAATACTTCAACTACTATTTGGTACATATGTCAAGCAAACATTAAGAAACTAGCAGGTGAAAATCTGTTCCAGTCTGTTCATAGATGACTCAGAGGCTCTTTCAATATTAGACTCTCCAGGAACAAGAGAGACACATTCAGTAGTTAGAAAGCTACTACTAAGACATCACACCCCAGTGGGCTCTGCAGACTTTTACCTCTGTCTGCCTCCCAGGCCTTGAGCTGCCCACTTGGCTGTCAGGGTAACTAGCTCTGATCTCACAAGACTTCTTTGCTCCTGACTTCCTTGGGGATTTTTCAAAGGGTCAAGTTACACAGCTTAGAAGTATTGAAGAGTTACTTCCCACAGGAAAAACTGTTACAAATTGGATGCAGAAGGTGGGAGGGGCGCCACAAGATCAATCCTTTCTCTGCTCCTGTCTTTGATGGTCTGTTCTGCAGTGGTTAACTGCATAGCTCTGTCCAACTAACTTAGTCAGAAAGCAACATGTTCAATAAGGCTGCACTTGGAGTTTGCTAACCAAACATTCCTGACTCACTCCTTACCCTAGGACTGGGACACTCAATGAAGCATTAGCTTCTCTTCCTCCGTCCCTCCGTCCTTCCGTCCCTCTGTCCCTTCGTCCCTCCGTCCCTCCCTCTCTCCATCCCTCCCTCCCTTCCCTCTCTCTTCTATCTCTTGTTTTCTCTTGTCTCTCATCCTCTCTCTTCTGTCTCTTGTTCTCCCCCTCCTCTCCCTGTCCCCCTCCTCTTCCCTCTCCCCATTTTTCCTCTTCCTTCCCTCTCTCCCTCTTTTTAATCCTCTTAATTCCTTAACTCTTCTCTCTCTCTCTCTCTCTCTCTCTCTCTCTCTCTCTCTCTCTCTCTCTCTCCCTCTCATCAATAAGTTGTTTCTCATGTCATGCTGGAGATATATCTTTGAAAGGTAGACAAATGCATGTTTTAAAGGACTGATATTTCCCAACCTAAAATGTCATTTTTAGATGAGTTTGCTCTGCTCAACCAGGAAAAATAAGGACAAGGCAGATATATAGATTTGCTTTCCCTTCAGGTACTTTTAGGAATATTTTCTGCATACCTTTCTGTGATGAAAACATACACCAAGCCTTTGTTACTGCGAATAACAAACAGAATTGCAAATACATAAAGCCCTTCATAAATACATAAAGCTTCAGAAGCGCTTGCACTTACTTCCTGGAGGAAATGTTGAATACATACTTCTGTCAGGAGCTCGGTTGTGGGTTTTTTTAATCAATTTTTACACAGTTTCTTTTCACAATAATCCAAGAGGTGGATGCCTTGCTACTTTCTGGATCGGATTATCAATGTCTACAGTCACACACCCTGCTAAGAAAGCAAAGCCACATTCACAGACTGCTGCTTGCCTTCTACCCTGACCCTGAAGCACAGTGGCACTGGGTCTTCCAGTCTAGGTGACAGGTGGCTGTCACTTTCAGTATCTGGGTGAAGAATGTAAGCAGTGCCAGGAAATTACACAACACAGAGTAAACACTGTGTCTATGTCTCTGGGCTCAGTGTGCCTCACTCCTACTCAGCATCCACACTGACTTCCACCTTGTTCTTCAGACAAATTGTTGGCAAGAGGGGCACTGGGGAGTGGTTTCTCCTATATTGGACTCTGGAAAACCCAGGGAGAGACATGGAAGACAGGCTGATGGCTTGGGACTCTTTTTCTTTCTCTAGTTAGGTCTAGAACCAATGCCTATCAACACATCTTCAACTAGTATTTAGCCTGTCACCTGCCAATTCACCTGTCACCTGTCAACTCACCTGAACTTCTGCAGTTACTAGCATGCTCCTATTTCAACAGCAGAAGAGATGAATACCCAACATTTTGGACTCTAAAACATTCCCAGGTAACTGTTTTTGCCTTTGATCCTACTGCAATTGAACCAGAAACCTGAGAGTTTACTTGAGACTGTTTTTTATTGTATACTTGATTTATTTACATTTTAAATGTTATCCCCTTTCCTGGTTTCCCCTCCAGAAAGCCCCTCTCCCACCCTCCCTCCCTCTGCTTCTATGAGGGTGCTCCCCCTGACACCTACCCCACTCCCACCTCACCACCCTGGCATTCCTCTACACTGAGGCATCGAGCCTTCCCAGGACCAAGGGCCTCTCCTCTCAATGATGTCCTGCGAGTCTATCCTCTGCTACATATGTGGCTGGAGTCATGGGTCACACCATGTGTACTCTTTGGTTGGTGATTTAGTCCCTGGGAGCTCTGGGGGTGTCTGATTAGTTGATTGTTGTTCTTCCTATGGGTTGCAAAGCCCTTCAGCTCCTTCAGTCCTTTCTCTAACTCCTCCACTGGGGAACTCCATGCTCAGTCCAATGGTTGGCTGAGAGCATCCAACTCTGTATTTGTCAGGCTCTGGCAGAACCTCTCAGAAGACAGTTATATCAGGCTCCTGTAAGCAACCACTTCTTGGCATCTGCAATAGTGTCTGAGTTTTGTGTTTGTATATGGGTTGGATCACCAGGTGGGGCAATCTCTAGATGGCCTTTCCTTCAGTCTCTGCCCCACACTTTGTCTCCATATTTCCTTCTGTGAGTATTTTGTTCCCCCTTCTAAGAAGGACTGAAACATCTACACTTTGGTCTTCCTTCTTCTTGAGTTTCATGTGGTCTGAGAATTGTAGTTTGGGTATACTGAGCTTTGAGGCTAATATTCACTTATAAGTAAGTGCATACCTTGTGTGTTCTTTTGTGACTGGGTTACCTCACTCAGGATGATGCTTTCTAGTTCCATCCATTTGCCTAAGAATTTCATGAAGTCATTGTTTTTAATAGTTGAGTAGTACTCCATTGTGTAAATGTACCACATTTTTCTGTATCTATTCCTCTGTTGATGGACATCTGGGTTCTTTACAGCTTCTGGCTATTATAAATAAGGTTTCTATGAACACAGTGGAGCATATGTCCTTGTTGTATGTTGGAGCATCTTTTGGGTATATGTCCAGGAGTGGTATAGCTGGGTCCTCAAGTAATGCTATGTCCAATTTTCTGAGGAACTGCCAGATTGATTTCCAGAGTGATTGTAATCACTCTGCAATCTCACCAACAATGGAGGAGTGTTCCTCTTTCTCCACATTCTGACTGGAATGAGGTGGAATCTCAGAGTTGTTTTGATTTGCATTTCCCTGATGACTAAGGATGTTGAACATTTCTTTAGTTGCTTCTTGGCCATTCATGAGTCCTCAGTTGAGAATTCTTTGTTTTGCTCTGTACACCATTTTTTTAAATGGAGTTATATGGTTGTCTGGAGTATAACTTCTTGAGTTCTTTGTATATATTGGATATTAGCCCTCTATCGAATATAGGATTGGTAAAGAGCTTTTCCCAATCTGTTGGTTGCCATTTTGTCCTATTGACAGCGTCCTTTGCCTTACAGAAGCTTCGCAATTTTATGAGGTCCCATTTATCAATTGTTGACCTTAGAGCATAAGCCATTGGTGTTCTGCTCACGAAATTTTCCCCTGTGCCAATGTGTTCGAAGATCTTCCCCAATTTCTCTTCTATTAGATTCAGTGTATCTGGTTTTATATGGAGGTCCTTGATCCACTTGGACTTAAGCTTTGCACAAGGAAATAAAAAATGGATCAATTTGCATTCTCCTACATACAGACTGCCAGTTGAACCAGCACCATTGGTTGAAAATGCTGCCCCCCCCCACTGGATACTTTTAGCTTCTTTGTCAAAAATCAAGTGATCAAAAGTGTGTGGGTTTATTTCTGAGTCTTTATTTCTATTCTATTGATCTACCTGATTGTCACTGTACCATAATCATGTAGTTTTTATCAGTATTGCTCTGTAATGCAGCTTGAGGTCAGGGATGGTGATTTCCCCAGAAGTTCTTTTATTGTTGAGAATAGTTTTCGCTATCCTGGGTTTTTTGTTATTCCAAATGAATTCCAGAATTGCTCTTTCCAACTCTATGAAGAGTTGAGATGTAAGTTTGATGGGGATTGCATTGAATCTGTAGATTGCTTTTGGCAAGATGGCCATTTTTATTATATTAATCCTGCCAATTCACTAGAATGGGAGATCCTTTTATCTTCTGAGATCTTTGATTTCTTTCTTCAGAGACTTGAAGTTCTTGTCATACAGATCTTTCACTTCCTTGGCTAGAGTCATACCAAGGTATTTTATATTATTTGTGATTATTAAGAAGGGTGTCATTTTCCTAATTTCTTTCTCAGCTTGTTTATCCTTTGAGTTGAGGAAGGCTACTGATTGGTTTGATTAATATTATATCCAACTACTTTGCTGAAGTTGTTTATCAGGTTTGGGAGTTCAGAGCTTTGTTCTAACTCCTTCTCCAGTTTCTGCCACTTGTCCACTCTTTCTATGCTACATGCCAGAAAGGTGTGCCTGATGTCTGTCTGCACTGTGTCCTCAGCCCAACACTGAGGCCTATCCCTACCACCTTACAGACAACACCATTCCTAGTTAGGCCAATGTTAACCACAGCACTAAGCAATGATAACCTCCCTCTTCTAGCCTCTTTTCTAGTGGGATCCCTGGTCTCTTCCCTTCCCTTCCCTTCCCTTCCCTTCCCTTCCCTTCCCTTCCCT
>NW_021620763.1:4750293-4760293 GCF_004785775.1 Grammomys surdaster
CTTCCCTTCCCTTCCCTTCCCTTCCCTTCCCTTCCCTTCCCTTCCCTTCCCTTCCCTTCCCTTCCCTTCTCTGCTCTTCTCTCAGTCTTCCAAAGCCTAGTATGCTCTTTCTCAATGAAAATTCATAGGACAGAAAGAAATTAGGTGCACCACAATATCATCATTTTATTCATCCATTTTTACATCACACATTTCCATGACCTCTTCTTTGTTGGACATCAAGAAAAGAGATTGTCTGGGGCTGATATACCATGCCCCAAAACAACTCTAAAGTCATTGGGATGCAATTGAATAAAGTCTCAGTTTGGAGCTGACTTTTGGCAATTAGTGCATTTTCCAGGGAGGGGCAGATGTACATGGAACATCATCTAGACAGGGCCAAGTCAAGAAGGGGATGTGTGCCCCACAGTAACACATCCAGACTTCACCCTGTGGTCACTAGGAGTAAAACATACTTTAGCTAATATATGTAGGGAATGTGAAATCACCCAGCTGAGCCTAGTTGTTCCAAGAACATTGTGAGCAAGCAGCACTGTCATCATGTTAGCCACTTAGGTTGGGGTAGTTTGTTACATTGGAGTAAATAAACCTTGTGGGGCAGATAACTAAAGCTTTTAGGTCAGTGGAGAATGTAGGCATTAAACAAGAGGTATTAGTGAAGAGAGACGAGCGTTCAGAGTTCTTTGGAGTAAAGCAAATGACCATAAGGGCTTAGTGTAGGAAATAACTAGTTTCAAGACAGACAAAAGTACAGTAGGCAGAGGCAAGAGTGTGTGTGAGGCAAAGGAGAAAGAGGTCAGGGCATTGAGAAGGAATCTGCTGAACTGCATTGCAACCTAACTCTAAATCAGGAGGAGCAGTAAGATGCAAGGAGAGTGGGCTTTAAGGGCAGTGGTTCTCAACCTTCCTACGGTTGTGACCCTTTCATACAGTTCTTCATGTTGTGACCCTCAACCATAAAATTATTTCTTTGCTACTTCATAACTGTAATCTTTCTACTATTACGATTTTTAATGGAAATATATGATATGCAGGATTTCTGATATGTGACCCACAAAGGAGTCAAGACCCATAGGTTGAGAACCACTGCTGAGAAGCTTGTAAGAATGAAAGCAAATAACATTTTTCTGTGTTCAGTTTCATCTCATTTATGATGCGAATATGTAATAAGGCCAGAGAATTGTTCAGGTAGATGGGAGGTGGCACAGAAAATCTTTAAGGGTGTCGGGCTTTCTATCTCTATTCTTGGCTGGTTTGGAACATGTGGTATGTCTGTTCTTGGCTCTTGAAGCTTCGGTCCCCATACTTGGCTGCCTTTGAATAAGCTAATGATTGAGACCCGAATTGATGGTTTCCACATGCGCTGCCTATTAAGAGGCCTTTGGCACAAATTGGTACAGTTTCATCTCCAGTGTGTGAACCTGTTGGTTAATCCACCCCAACATCCCACCAGAGATGCCTGTGTCTTGGAAATCCCATGTCCCTGGGTCAAGACCATCGACTGAAACTTGTTCTAAAATCCAACCAAAAGAAGGAAGTAGATACAGTTTCAAAGAGTGGAAAATTGGGGGAGGAAGCTTTAAATGAGATGAAGCTTGGAAAATACAGATTTCTATATATGGCAGAGAAAATAACATATCACTATCAGCTCCTTCAACAACCTCTCTCACCCCTTATCCCAGCCCTCCCCACCCCCAAAGCCCATTGAAGAGCGTCTTTATATGCTTTTGCAGGTGTATATAGGTAAGCCATATTTTAAATTCTTCTTTAAGAAGTTTCCCCCCATATTATATACATATCATGTGCTCCTTAAGCAAGCTGAAGTGTCCATCGGCAACAGTCTTAGGGCTTCTCTGGTCATCAGAGCCTTTCTTCCCAGCTCTTGAGACTGTTGAAAGAGCCCTTTCAGCCCAAAATACAACGAACTCAGGCTCAAGTCTTTTAAAGTCATGATGTAAGGCTGTGGGCAAATATGAGACTATATCCTGGCCAAGCCACCACTGGATCATGTGACTCTAAAACTGTCTTTAGTAAACCTGCAAACTGTAGGAAATATGTTCTATCACCACCACACTGTCCAGTTTCCATTGTACCAAAGTTCACCTGGATTCCAGTTATACCAAAACAGACACAATATGAGACCTTGTGAAAGGCATCTTTTTAAAAATGAAATTCACTTAATTTCAGTTTATCTCAACTGTATTTGCATTTTCATAGAACTGTAAGGAACAATAGAGAGATATGCTGTGTATTTCTCCTAGTTTCTCCTACTGGTAACAGAGCAAACACATGACAGTGACACATCTACCTATTGAATTGCCTTTTAATGTTTATGTATGAAAAAAAAACAGACTTTGGGTGTTCATGCCATTCAGCTGAAACTGACTAACAATAGTTTACCAGTTGGGAGAGTGTGACAGATAAGACTATTATTTTTACTATTTTTTGTTTATTCTTGAGAAATTCATGCATGCATGCAACAAAATATGATCATATTCACATCCCATTTCCCCCACAGAATCTCTCAATATGTCTCCCAACCAAATTTTATGTTCTTTTACATTTTGTTTTCTTAATAACTCACTAAGTACAGTTAGTGCAGGCTATATGTACATGAGTTGACAGACTCCAAAAAGAACAAGTCTCCTTCCCATAGTAGCTATTAACTGCCATTAACTCCTCAGCAGGGGCTGAGACCTGGATATAGCTTTCTCTCTCCCAGAATTTTGGATGGCTTGGTATTGTGTGGGTCTTACACAGGTGACCACACCTGCTGTGAGCTCATTAGTACCACAGCATTTACAGAAGACAGCATTTCACAGCTCTTGTCCTCACTCTCTCTGGCTTTTACATTATATTCTCTTTCTCTATGCTGCCCTCTGAGCTTTGGTTGCGGTAAGGAATGCTGCTAAAGATGTCCCATTTAGGACTGAGTACTTAGTCTCCCTAAATATATCCTGGCATGGGTATGTCTTCATGTCACTGGGATATAAAGCCTTAACATTAAAGAACTCTAGTCTACTAGAAGAGTTTATGTCAAGACTAGCGGGGAAAGGGCTGGAGGACGCACATGAAACTGTGGCAGGCTGCCGTGTTAGGAGAGCCTGAAGCCTCTTACTGATGCTCGGCTTTGCCCAAAGACAAAGGCTCAAAATGACATTTTTGAAATCTCATATGCAGTTTCAACTCCACACATAAAAGTCTTTTCATCTTTTTCTTATCAAGTGAACTTGACTGTGTAGGATGGATCAAGGAGAGTAACCCACGGCCCCTGCGATACCTTACATCTTGTTGTGTAAGGTATATGTTGTGTGACACTGTTCCTGAGGAGAAATGAACAACTGTCTATCTGCTCCATTTTCTGTACCGATAACAGATTAAAGTAAACAGACCACCTAAATCCAATTTGGTGAGCCATAAGTTGTTCGCCAACTCCCGTGCCTCCACAAGCATCTTTCCCATGCTTCTCCCCACTAGATTTAAAAAGAAGGTCCATCCCCATATGAGGCATTTGCGTGCCTTGTCTTGTGTTTGTTATTTCTTTAATGCATTAATGGCTATCAGCTTCAGAGGATACCTTATTCTGGTTTCATGCCACATTTTTACCAGTTCTGCTTCTCTCCTCACCCATCATCCACCTCCCATGCCTTCTTCTTCTTCCCCTCTGAGCTGTTACTCAGAGTCCCAGCCCTGTTTCTCTTATGTTCCTCTCAAGCCTGGCTCATCCAGAGAATGTTGGCTGCCTCTCGGCATCATGAATTGTAGGACCGTGAAAGGCAGCCTGGTTCCTGGTTAAGATAAGGTTAGAAACCCTGGTGACCCTGAAGGGATGGCAGGCGGTTTGCCTGGTTCCTGAAAACTAGGCTCCTGACAGAAGGCCACAGCCCTCCATAGATTTGTGGCCATCAGTCAAGCAAGGGCAACACCCCAAGCCCCTCCACAAGTAGAGGATGTGACCATAGGTCACATAGGATCAAGACAGATCTCCATTTTAATGATGTACCTAAAGGTCTGAAGGGCTTAGCCAATTAAGCTTTCCTTCCCAGACACTCCACCCTGCAAACGGTCTGCCCTGAGAAGTGGAGTACAGTTTTATTCATCTACGCTCTGTCATGACAATAAATGCCTTAAAACCATGGACCGTCTCTTTCCTCTGGGATCTGCAGTGGGGAGCTATGGAGAAGGCATTCGCCTACAGAGCCGCCATTTAGTCCTCTTTGTGCTCCAAGTTATGACCACCAAGCCAAGCCAGCCGTCTGCCGAACAAGCCAAGGACTCTGTCCCTGCGGGAACCAGGCAGAGTTCCCCTCCTTTTTACCTTGGCCCCCAGCTAGATCCAGCCCGCCGGCCCCCACTCTGTTCTTAGCTCTTCTATGGCTCTCAATGGCAACTGGGTGCCAGAGAGCCCAAGAACCAGGAAATCCTGGCCTCCTTGCAGGACCCAGGACTCCTGAACCAGCTCTAGCTGCCCAGAGACCTCAGACTGTGCTCCTACATCCCCAGAACAGTGTCCCCAGGGCTGCTCTATGGCTCTACACCAGCACAGCACCAGCGTGGGGGTAAGAGCAGTCAAAACTTTCTACATTCTGCCTCCCTGAGCCCTGTGGCACAGGATATCCCCCCTAACCCTACAATGAATTACAGTCCTTCCTAATCATATCCTATCCCCACAGAAATCTCAAAAAATGGGCACCACATGTTCAAGCACCCTGGAGAATTTTGCGGGGGGGGGGGAGGACAAGATTCAATAATTTAAAATGAGTCTAAATTATGATGTTGATAACACCTCAGGGTTACGGTCAAATGAAAATGTCAGAGGAGGGGGGGGGAGCAAGATGAGGTATATTCACCTCTTTCTTCATTTTCCTCCTGTAACTGTAGTTAAATGAATATGATTTATTCTGCCTAGCCACTATGTGAGACAAATAGGAGAAGAGTTGATTTTCAAATAAGCTGGGATGTTGAGAGAATATCTTGTGTATTATATGGGTGCATTGCCTGTCAATTAAAAAGCCTATAGAAATAGGAAATAGAAGGTGGGGCATCTGGGAGGAGAGAGAATTCTGGAGACCCACCTAGGAAGATGTGAGGAGATGGATGCATGGTACCTGAGCACAAGTGACCAGTCACATGGCAGAATGTAGGTTCAAAATGGTGGGTTATCCTTAGCTATAATATAGTCAGAGTGGAGCCTGGCTATATGACCAAAGTGTTTGTAAATATATTTTGAGTCTGAGTCTTATTTCTGGGAGCATGGGACTGGGAGGCAGAACCAGGCCTAACTTCTACACTGGACTCTAACTGGAGAAAGCCTCTCAGCACCCCAGGACTGGCTATCTTGTGTGTGTAGGTCACACCCCCTGTAACAGCCACCAGCAGTAACTGTGAAAGGGCTGAGTATTGTCTACAGTCCTGAGTCCTGGACTCTTTCCAAATTTGGATGGGTCTCATATACTTGGCACAAGTGTGGCGGCATCTGTCTGTTCCCTGCATTCTGGTTTGGGCTGAAACTGATTTATTCCAAAATCTGCTATGTTTTTAGGGTGTGCCCTGCCCAGAATCCCAAGTTTCAGTGCTATTCTAGTAACTTGTACAATTAATTACATTTTATATATTGGCTATTAGTGCCTAAGCTAGCCGGTCACATGTACATAGAGCAGATGGTATGTAATAACTCACTTGATAGTTCACGCTGGCGTAGTGTACTGGAGTCTGTAAAGCATTGGTCTTTTAGATCTGCACAATAATGTCCCTGAGGTAGGTGGCTGGGTGAAACAGATCACTACCCTTATATATGAAGAATAAACTTGAAACTCAGAGGGGCAAACAGTGGCAGAGTCAGAACTTGACTCCAAATTCCACTTAAGAATTGCCAGGTAACTTTAGACATGCAACTTGTATGTTTAAACATGTAACACTTGGGGCTCTCAGGTTATTTTGCTTAAAATTCCATGTCATTAGCTTATATTTGGTTTTTTACACAAGATCTTTATTGAAGTATAGTTGACATACAACAAACTGCACACATTTAAAGTACACAGGTTGATAAATTTTGACATACATATGTACCCATGGAATCAGGTCTGTAATTGACATAATGAATAGACTCATCGCTTCCAAACTTTCCTTCAGCTGTTTTGTCATTCTGCCTGCCTCTCCCTCCCTCCTATCCCTGTACAACCACTGACCTGGCCTCCGTTACTGTATTAATTGTGTCTAATTGACAATTAAAACTAACCCTTCCAGTAATCAGCAGAAAAGTGGATACTAAACCCTGACTGATCCACAAAACTGATCATTGTTATATGCTACAGTTTTAAGTCTTACAATTGAGTAAAAGAAGCCACATATATGTTTTAAAGAGTATAATCTGCATGATTTCATTTAAACAAAATTCTTAAAAATTTAAATAATAATTAATAGAATGAAAATTAAATAGTGTACAGTAAGAAAATATACAATGAGACATTATTACAACACATCTATTAAACTGTTATATTATTGCAAAGTGTGGGGGGAGGCAAACTGGGTCTGAGCATCCCTGTGTGGGAGTTTGTGCTCACAGGTCATTGGACTTCATGTAGTCCTGGAGCAGCACAGTAGGTGGCTCCCAGACTTCGGGTTCCAGGTCAGACTCTATGTGGTTCCAGAGTGGTACTATGGTAGTATCTACATCTACTCTTCTAGAGTGTGGGGCAAGTGGACTATGCCACCAGGCAGAAGAACCGGTAAGGATGAGTAAGCTCAGATCTTGGGAATTTCAGAGACTTGAAATAGGCAGGAGTCGAGCTGTTCCCTATCCATTTCTGTACCTGCTCTGGAACACAGAACCATGACTGCACACTGAAAGAAACATGGCAATCAGTCATGTATGGGAAATATCTAGAATCCTTCCCCCATGCAAACAGAACATCACTAACATCTCAAACTAAGCCAATAGGAAACATCTACCCCTAAATCCTACCACACTCCTCAATGTTTATAAAGCCCCTTTCCACATGGAATTAAGCAAATGAGTTATTTCACTGACCATCGTCTGAGAGGGGATGTTTTTTACTAAGCTCTAACACTCAGGGAAGAGTTTTCTCCCTCAGTGCATTCATCACTGGACTTTGGACACACCTGGGTGGCAAGGCTCACACTGTGGCCACCACTGCCACCACCACTGTTCCTAGCACTACTGCCATAGCAGATAATAGACTCCAGACCTCGGCTATCTGCCCTGAGCAGTCTTCCCAAACCTTCTTGTTTCTCTTCTAAGAGCTGTAACACTTCCAGCATTCCTGGCTGGACCTGAGCCCTGATGAAACCTATTCCTCCTGGTTCTGCTTCAGCCTTTGTGTAAACAAAGAATGACAGTAGATTCCTGAATTTCCTGCCCAGAGAATGGTCTCACCACAGTGTGGGCAGGTCTTCCACCTCAGCTAATTTCATCAAGATAATCCCCCATAGACACGCCCAACCTCATTGATACTGTCACCAGATCTTAGGTTGTGTAAGCCTTTACAAAGACAAAAGTCTTCAGTTCTGGTCAATATGCAGGCATGAAGTCATTGCCTAATTGTATATTAGGTGTACACTGAATACTTTATAAACCTCTCAAACTACATTTCAAAAAGTCTGTACTATGTTATATCCTTATCAGTTTCGCTTCTTATCATACTTGTTAACTGTAGACATAATCAGTTTTAGGTTGTGTAAGCCTTAACAAAGACACTTACTCAACTCTGTTTACAGTGGCTTTATTCATAATAGCCCCCAAACTGGAAACAATCTAGACAAATAGATAAAGTGTGGTACATATACACAATGGCATATTATTCAGCTGTTTAAAAAATGACAACATGAAATTTTCAGGCAAATGGATGGAACTAGAAAAAAAATTATCTTGAGTGAAGTAACTGGTGGTTTGACTATGCTTTGCCCAGGAAGTGGCACTACTTGAAGGTGTGACTTTATTGGAGTAGGTGTGGCCTTGTTGGAGGAAGTGTGTCTCTGTGGACATGGGCTTTAAGATGCTTCTTCTAGCTTTCTGGAAGCCAGTCTTCTAGCAGCCTTCAGATAAAGATGTAGAACTCTCAGCTCCTCTTGCACCATGCCTGCCTTGATGGGGCCATACTCCTGTCTTGATGATAATGGACTGAACCTCTAAACCTGTAAGCTATCCACAATTAAATGTTATCCTTATAAGAGTTGCCTGGGTCATAGTGTCTATTCACAGCAGTTAAAACCCTACCCAAAACAGTAACCCAGACCCAGAACAACAAACATGATATGTCACTAATAAGTGGATATTAACTGTTCAGTAAATGATAATCAAACTACAATCCACAGATCTAGAGAAGACAAATAAGAAAGGGGACTCTAGAGAGGACCCATGGATCTCACTGGGAAGGAAAAATAGAATAGATTTTGTGGTTGGGCTGGAGGCAACTAGAGATGGAACAGGAAGGACCAGGTGTGGGAGGGAAAAATGGAGGGAGAGATTACAGGGAGAGATGATTGGAAATGGGGGAGGGGATTTAAAAAGCGATGTGGAAATTGCAGTAGAAATTTTCTGAAACCTATAAGGGCAACCCTAGTGAGGACTCTAGTAATGAAGGATACAGAGTCTGAAATAACAATCTTCTGTAACTAAGCAAGGTTTTCAATGGTGAGACTGGAACATCAACTCAGCCATAAAACCTTTGACCAACAATCTGTCCTGCCTACAAGATGTCCTGGGGCAATGGTGGCTCAGACCTTGTAAAAGTGGCCAACCAATGAATGGTCTAGCTTGAGGCCCATGCTGAGATGGGAACTCCATGCTTAAAACTACTGCCTGGATGGTTAGGAACCAGAAGCACTATAGCCCAGAGACCTAGGGTAGAACCAAGCAGAACTGACCAAAATAAAATAAAATGCCAACAGAATGATTTCTAATGATATTCTGCTATATTCATAGATCGGTACTTAGCCCAAATCATCAGAGAGGTCTCCTGCCACAGCTGGTGGGAGCAAATGCAGAGACCTGTAGCAATATATTAAGTGGTGCTCACAGAACCCCACAAATTCAGGGTAAGACAGTGTACTATTTCATGCTGTACAAATTACTTGAAGATTATTGATCTACACGTTAGCTATCTTGGCAAGAATTGACCCGACCTGCGGGTCCAGTTATTCGTGGGGTCGAGGGGGACCTCACCTGCAAAGGAACATGGGCGAGAGAAAGGACGAGACCAAGCAAATGGCGACTTGTCAAGGTCTGCTCTAATGCAGAAGCGGCTTACAAGATATACTCTAGGCAAAGGAGGAAGGGGAAAAAAGAACAGGATGGGGATTCTATCAACTATCGGTAGATAAGGTCAGTCATCTGGCAGAGCATTCTGTGGTTTTTCCCAGAATGTCCCGGGGCAACAGTTCTCTATGAACAGGAAATTCTTTCTTAGCTGAAGGTCAGATTCTCCCAAAAGGGACAGTTTCTCATAAAGGCAACTCATTAAGCAACTTTGTTAGCTGGGATGGTGGTCCAGGGTCCCCAACAAAGAATATTGAAGTTGCCACAATCCAACACATGACTCTGTCCTCTTTTGACTAGGCAACCAAAAGCCACAACTCACACTCTGTCTCACTCTAGAGAACTGTCTTCACTCTGTCTGCTGTCCTATGGTGGATCTGGCTTGAGGCAGACACATCTCATGAGCAAAGTTCTAGCAACTAGGGTAGATACTGGGAAAAAGACAAAGGCTCACTTGTTAGTAATTTTGGCAGACAGAGTACAGGTGATCATTAAAATCATGGGATAAAATGAAGCCTGGTTACATGCATATATCTTGTGCCAAGTTATTCATATTGATCACAAAGAAATTATATGTATGTCTATAACTATTCCTAGGATCCATAAATGAATTTGGGTTTTTTCTTTTCATTTGTTTGTGATAAAAATGGAACCTGTGGCCTTGTACATGCTAGGCAGGAAGTCAACCAAATAAATTACATTCTCGACTCTTCCTTTTCTCCT
>NW_021620763.1:4765293-4766969 GCF_004785775.1 Grammomys surdaster
TTTATACCTTTCTGTCTCTTTCCGTTTACAGCACTGGTTCTTGATTTATCAGTTGCGACCTACAGCTCTTTGCAATGGCATGTCTTCGTTTCCTCTCTCCAATATTGCCTTCTGCACTGTTGTCATTTTTCCTCTTCTCACTCTGTTTCTGGCTGGATCCTGTTGATCATCTCAGACATTCTCATGCATCACCTCTGCAGAAGGCCTCTCCTATCCGCACTTCCATCTCTTCTCTGCATTTCCACAGTGTCTTGTTTGTATTCCCATGGCATGAGGTAATAGCTGCATTGTAGTCCACGATTTTGAGGTAAACTTTGCCTACAGTAGGCAAAGAGAGTCCCAAGATCTTGCTTTGGCCCTATTACGGTGGTCCTTAACCTTTTAAATGCAACCCTTTAGTACAGTTCCTCATGTAGTGGCAATCCTTAACCATAAAATTATTTTAGTTGCTACTTCATAACTGTAATTCTGCTACTGTTATGAGTCATAATGTAAGTATCTATGTCTTCTGATGGTCTTAGGTGAGCCCTGTTAAAGGGGTTCTGACTCATAGGTTGAGAACTGCTGCTCTATTGAGACATGTTTTGTTTGGAGATTATTTGTCTTTCCCTAGTTTATTTTCTCAAGTTTCAGAAGTCCTTCCTTTCTCTTTTTCTTCTCTGACCCTTTTCTCATCCTTTCCTCTTTCTTCTCAAATCAGAATGACTGGTTCAAATCCAAGCTGTACCACTTAGTAGAAATGTGGTCATAGAAAAGCATCTTAACATCTCCAACCCTTATTTTCTTCATTTAACAAATGAGAAAAGTCATGCTGCCTGTATCTATCTTTGGCTGGCTGGAATACAATAAAGATGAACTGATGGAAGCATATGGAATGCTTAGAACAATGCCTATTAGCATTCAAAAGACTATTTAATAATTTTTTTGTTATACTCAAATGACTGTTTACTATATTTTGTTATACTCAACAGACAACTAAATAACAATCAACATTTAAGAGGATTTTCTAACCCTGAAATCGTGTAAGTTAAGCTGACTGGGACTTTGGACTTGAGCCCAACCCTCATTCATTGACCCTGAGCCCTCTGTCTGGGATCCTGCAAGCAACATTCCATAACCAGGGTTTGAATCTTCTGACTTGAGACTTGTTCTTCCCTTAAATCACAAAGACCACATAAAGTCTTATCAATCACTTATAATGCCCTCATTGAAGTTGTCTCAGACAAGCCCAGATGGAAATAATAATAGCTCGTATTTGTGTGTTCTTTGCCATTTACACAGCACACTCACACACTCTTGTTCCTGTGACTCCTGCAGCACTGCTGTGGGGTAGGAGAAACAAACATGATTGTCATTGCAGGAATGTGAGCCCTGAGACTCACAGAGAGCTGGGAACCCACCTTCCCTGGAGGGTAAACCCATGTCCTTGGGGCACATTGTTACGTTTTTTGTGACTCCTGGGCACACAGTCTTCTCATTCACAGTGCTTATGTATCCAAGTGAACTCTTGAGCAGCAGTGCAGAATTTAGAACCAGGTTGCAGTCAGCTCACGCCTCACTCTGTCACTTGCTGATCAATCTTGGAAAAAACATCACTCGTATACACTTCAGTGTTGCCACCGATAAAGCAAGGATTATATATATATATATATATATATATATATATATATATATAT
>NW_021620763.1:4767069-4795050 GCF_004785775.1 Grammomys surdaster
TTTTTTTTTTTTTTCAGCCCTTGGCCAATGAATGGTAGTCACTGTCACTGATAACATTTTCTAACTGTAGTGTGTGATGTTGAAGAAACCTGAGGTAGAAACAGCTTTTCTATAATTGAGAATGGCATAGCAGTCAGTAGTCAGTGGAGCAACACAGTGCTGACGAATATGTGTAGGTGCCAAAGTAAGACTTCAAAGTGATGTTCAGGACTGGCTATGCTGGAGTAATCTGATGAGATAGATGAACAGAAAAAAAATAGGAAATGGGTATGTTTTTAATTCTTCTGGGCTATTTAGTTTGACAAGGGCATATATGTATACGTGCGTGCGTGCGTGGTGCGTGTGTGCATGCGTGTGTGTGTGTGTGTGTGTGTGTGTGTGTATGGGTGGTTGGGTGTGTATGTGAGTGTGTAAGAACCAAGACTTGTTTTGTGCCACAGAAAATGAAATATGGAGGCTTAGAAAATGTGCACTCAGTAAGTTGGATATACAGGAGACCCAAAGTATGGCTCCAGTCTAGAGACCAGAGGAGGCACATCTGGAATACGAGGTCAGGAAAAGGGCAGATCTCGGTTCAGTCACAGAGGCAGAAGATGTTTGCTTTTTATTCAAAGGAAGATCAGCCCCTTCTGTCTGTTCAAGCCTATGATGGCAGGTTGGATGGAAGCCACTCACTGTAGGGCAGCTACCCACCTCACCCAGTCTACCAATCAAGTGAAGAGCTATTCACGAGGTGTTTCAGTCTGAATTCAATATTCAGCTCCCAGGAGTGAGTAAGAAATATATACTGAATCATAGATGTCATTTGTACAGTAGAGAGCTGTCCTGGAGTCTTGAATTTGGAAATAAGGAAAGAACCCAGGACAAGGACTCAGCAGCCTCTATTAGGTGTTCAACAAACGGTGCAGGCTGCAGGTCAGTAGTGGAGAGCTGGCTGAGATGCATCAGCCCCGGGTTCCATCCCCAGGACTTCGAAATCAAAACAACAAAGCAAAACAAAACAAAAAACCATGATGGGTCTGGAGAAGAGCTAGGGTTGAGTAAACACAGGAGTAAAACAAAGGTGTTGGGGGTCCACCATGTCTCCCAGAGGGAGCTGGCCTGAGACTCTAGACTCTCTTTGTGATAGCGTTCCTTATGGCTGCATGAGGATAAAGACTTCTGTATTCTGGGGCTTGAGTGGCCTCTCTCAGTCTTGGTGTAGTGGCTGACAGAAAGCTGGAGAATATTTCACTGGAATGATTACTGGTTAGAGTCATCATATAGACACACAATACTAGGTTAAATTTTGAATTCAATTTTAAATCTTGTGCATCCCAAGATTTTATTTTAGAAAATTTGAAATCCAGGCTAGATCTGTGTGTGTGTGTGTGTGTGTGTGTGTGTGTGTGTGTGTGTGTACAACTGACAGTTAGTTGGCAGTAACTGACAAGGAGAAGTAATAGGATATATGTAAATGATTTAAACGGCTAGAGGAAGCCTAACACACCAAACAACATCAACAACAAAACCCTCTGAGTCTCAGTTGAGGAGACATTGGAGCCAAATGATTTTTTCTAGTATATTATCTTTTTAATTTTTTTATGTGTTTATATTCACATATATAGGTACTTTACCTGTATGTATGTTTATGCACCACATGCATACCTGGTGCTCTTGGAGGCCAGAAGAGGGCATTGGACCTCTTGGGACTGGAGTAACAGAAGGTTGTGAGCTGCCATGTGGGTGCTAAGAATCAAACTTGGGTCCTTTGCAATGCAATTAGAGATCTTATCTTAACTGCTGAGCCTTCTCTCCAGCCCCGGGACCCCAAGTGATTTTTAAGAGAATCCATGTTGAAGTCATTAGCTCGCCTTAGTGAAATCCTAGCTTCCAAAGCTGCCTGTTAGCAGGTGATACCTGATGCTGCGTGGTTACCAAGAGACCATGTTGATCTAAGGAGCCACATGAACAGGAAGTAGATGACTCTGCTTGATGTTTGGATTTTATGGTGAGATGATCTGGGTTTAAAATCTAGTTCCATGATCTTAATGAAACCGCTCCCCCTTTCAAGTTGTTTCTTCTGTAGACAATGAAAATAGAGGGCTTGTGGAGACTACTCAGTTGCTTGTACACAACCCAAGTCCCAGCACTAACACACACACACACGCACACACAAACACACACAAACACAAACACACACAAACACACACACATAAATACAGAGAGAGAGAGAGAGAGAAATCTGGGAGTAATAGCAACCTTTCTCAGCACTGAGGAGGTGGAAGCAAGTGAATCTCTGGCGCTCAGTTGCTTGTGAGCCTGTCTAGACCAGTGTGAACCCTAGCTCCAAGTGGGAGGAGAGAATTGATTCCCAAAAAGTTACTCTCTGACCTCTTTTCAAGACCATGTGCTAATTAATTCACTTATTTATAAAACAATGTGAGTAGCTCTTGAGGGATGAAACCTGAGACTGACCTCTGACTCCCACACTTAAGGAGCACGTATACCTGCACATACATCCATGGAAGGGTGTGCATGTAGTGCTTTGAGTCGTTTAATGAGATATTGTTTTCATATAATAGTAACAGTGTCTTACTTTAAGAAAGCACTTACAAATTTTCATTTGTTGTTTATGTCATTTTTCTTGGTTTTTCTTTTCTTTTTATTGGTTATCTTATTTATTTACATTTCAAATGTTATCCTCCTTCCCAGTTTCCCCTCCACAAACTCCCTATCCCATCCCCTCTCCCACCTGCTTCTATGAGGGTGCTCCCCAACCCACCCACCTACCCACTCCTGCCTTCCCATCCCAGCATCCCCCTATGCTGGGGCATCAAGTCTCTATAGGACCAAAGACATTCTCTCCCACTGATGCCAAATAAGGCCATTTTCTGCTACATATGCAGCTGGAGCCACAGGTTTCTTTGTGTAACTCTGGCTGATCTGGAACTTGCTCTATTAACCAGGCTGGCCTGGAATTCAGATTTCGACCTGGCCCTGCCTCTTCAGTGAAGGGATGAATGGGGTGTACCACTATTACTCTGCAGTTGTTGTATCTGTTTTTTTTTAATATTTTTATTTCATATGTATTGATGTTTTGCCTGCATGTATGTCTGTGTGTGAGTGTCAGATCTTGGTGTTACAGACAGTTGTGAGCTGCCATGTGGGTGCTGGGATTTGAACCCCGGTCCTCTCAAAGAGCAGTCTTTTTAACTACTAAACAATCTCTCCAGTCCCCAGTTCCCGTATGTTAAGAATTATTTTGTGTCATCTTTGTTGTTTCCATAATTTTCAAAAAAATATTTTAAAGTTTAATTAGTCTTTATTGTATGTGTATAGGTGTTTTGCCTACATGTATATCTGTGTACCACATACATTCCTGGTGCCCTTGGAGACCAGAAGAAGGGTCAGATCCCCTGAAACTGACATTTCAGACATTTGTGAGTTATCACAGGGATGCTGTAAATCAAGCCTAGGTTCTCTGGAGGAACAGCCAGTACTCTTTACTGAGATATTTCTCCAGCCCTTCCATGATCTTTATAAAAAAGAAAAAAAAGTTGTTTTAAAGACCTTTGAGTAGCTTGATGGTTGATGAAATGTCGCAGGGGTGCTTGGTTGGTACCGGAACTGGAACCAGTACTCCTTAATATGATTGCTACTGGGAAAAGGGTGGAGCCCTGGGATGTTTGAAAATGTGAGGCCAGTTTGTCCGTGACAGGCTGTGGGTCTCTGCTGACTGACTGTTACAACACTGCATTGTTGGAAACATTCTCTGTTCTACACAACAGTGCTGAGCGCAGATCCCAGCAGTTCCCCACTAAACAATGGCTATCTCTGCTCATATGACAGCCCGAAGGTGTGAGACCCAAAAAGGAGAAATGAAGATTCTCTAGGGATTTGCCAAAGGCAACGACAACAACAACAACAACACCCCCACAGAGTGAGAAAGTTGATAGATAGGAGAAGATCCCTAAAGGAACCTTCTGCTTTTGCTCCCTAGTGCATCTGGTGCCTGAGAATGACATTCTATATACAACAGACTGGGGAGGCTGTGCAGCCCCAACTCAGCAGGTCCAGCGCACTCACTACCTAACCAGTGTTGACTATTGAGAAGACAGTCTGCATTGGGTTCAAAAATAAAATAAGAGCGGCTTCCACAGTCTTGCGATTTTTTACTGCATGCGGTATGAGGCTGTGAGGTTAAGCAATGATTGTCCCGTTTAATGCTCTCATTGATTGGTGTAGTAGAGGTTTGCATTTCCACCCACTGTGATGAAATGTGACAGCCTCCAAAAGGCGAGAATGGCAGAGGTAGGATGTGATTAAAGTCCATCGGAGTTGACATCCTCTATCCTGCTCCAAAGAAGATACAGAACAAGTAAAATATCTATACAGAGGCCCTTTTCTGCCCTGTGGGACTCGCCCTCAGGACCTCATCTCCTTTCCACTTCCGGATCAGGAGGAAAGATCCAAGACAGGGCAGCCCTGGGGCGAAGTCACCCCCTGGATTCCTATACTTCCTTTATAGCTTTCATCCCTCACAAAGTAACTGCAAAGAGGACGTGAGGTGAATATTAAAAGCTGCAGGCTGGAAGACCTGCTTAGTTCAACTCAGGGCTCCCCCAGTGCCGGGACATCAAAGCGAAAGGAAGCGCGTGCAGAGAGGGAGGGAGCGTGGGTCCTTCCCGCCGCCCCTCGGAGCTGTGAACATTTGCAGACCCTGTGCCCAGCGCGCACCAGGTGTCCCCGGCCGCTGCCCCGCCCCGCCGAGCCCCGCCCATCCCGCATCTGCCTTTCATGTGGATCAAGGCCTGGAAGATGACAAGCCTCCTGACTGATAGATACACCGAGGCTTCGCTGGTGATTTATTGGCTTTCTGCACCTGACGAGAACCACTAGGCTTATCCGAAGACGGAAATATATGGGCTTTCCTAACTCTAAGTGGCAACCCCAGGGCGAGCATGTGATGTCAAGCTGGGCCGTGGAAAGCAGAGCTGTGCACCAGCCTGTGTTTTGTAAGTGGGTCCAGGTCATAAAAGTGTCAGCACGCGATATATTTCGTGTGGGGGATCCTCTCTGGGCTGTGGCCAGCACCCTTTCTCCTGTGGCTGGCAGCTGAGTTGGCTGAGGATGTCCCTGTTGTTTTATTTCAGGATGATGTAGGCCCAAGGTCCCCAGTCACTCTGCACTTCCAGAATAGACTGAGCAGTGATAGGGGCTTACCAAGGCTGCAGGCATCCATTCTTGTCCTTACTCCATTCTGGGGTCTCTCATGTCACATCTGGCCTTCCGTAAAGTACATGCTCAGAACCTGTGATCAGATAACTTGGATGAGAATTCTTGTTAGCTGGGGGAATCCTAGGCAAATTACATCATCCCTCTGCACCTGTCTCCTAGAAATGACACTAATATTGAACATGACGCAGGGAGGATTACTACAGGAAGCAAAATTCTACCCCGACTCAAAGAATGATGGAAGTCGTACTAAGAAGTCCCTAAGCAAGGTATGTTGGAGACAAAGCCATCTATCTATATTCTGCTTCTTTTCCTATACAGAGACAGGATGCTTACCTAGCTTCTATAGAACGTGGTTATGCCCATCCAAGCTCAAAAGAGTGGTTGGTTGATCTCTATCAAATTTTTGCTGCCAGTGCTGGTGTTTCTGGGCCCATCTGGTGCTGTTCATGGCCTTGATCTCCTGGCATTACTCCCACACATAACTTACTACAGCATTAAATTAATGAATTAATGAATGTTGTGGGGTTCCTGTAAATGATTTATCTTCTCTTTTGTGTAAAAGTAGTGATTCTAGACAATGAATTCATTATTTTCCTGGAGTAACTTAACTGTATATGTTTATGCCAATATGGTGGCCTACCTCTTCCTACCTCAGCAAGAAGTAAGAACCTTCTCTCACTGAAGGGAGGCTACAAGTCCTTGCCCAGCCACTCCAGGGATGTTCTTTGAGAATATGTGAAGGCTGCTGCTTCTCCAGATTTGAAACAGAACTGAAAAAAGCCTCAGGAATGTTCTCAACCAAGGTCTAGGGGCTGGGGGCAGGGATTATTCCACAGAAATAAAACTACTTGGAAAGGAAAGCTTGGGCTCACAATTTGAGCTCAATACAAAAACTAAAAGAGTAAGTGTGTGTGGTGTTCACAGGGCATCATGAGCCTGATGCTGTACACTTCTCCAGACCGCCTACTAGGACACTGTAGTTGTCTTTGTGGGCAAATGCTAATCGTGGAAATATTATCCTTGTAACTATAGAACAATATTAAGGGGGTTCCTTTAGCCACATCTAAGTGGTGGGTTCTCATTCTCGAGGACCAGTGTTGAGAAGCAGAGTCGTCAAGGGGCAAGATGAAACTTGCATTCTCCCAATCAGATATAAGTATTATCTCCATAAGATATCAACATTCTGGGACAATCAGGTGTGAGAATGGGAGACAAAACAGAGTTGGGGAGGCGTGATGGTTTGTATATGCTCAGCACAGGGAGTGGCACTATTAGAGGATATAGCCCTGTTGGAGTAGGTGTGTCACTGTGGGTGTGGGCTTTAAGACCCTCATCCTAGTTGCCTGGAAGTCAGTGTTCTCCCAGCAGTCTTCAGATGAAGATGTAGAACTCTCAGCTCTTTCGGTACCATGCCTGCCTAGATGCTGCCATACTCCTACCTTAATAATAATTGACTGAACCTCTGAACCTGTAAGCCAGTCTCAATTAAATGTTGTCCTTATAAGAGTTGCCTTGTTCATGGTGTCTGTTCACAGTAGTAACACAGTAGTTGCAGTACAGGCCCAGTACTAAGTTTGAGATACTCAAGACACATCTTTGATCATTCATTCTTGGAACTCCATCCCACTATGACAGTAAAAAATAGGCTAGTGTTACATTGTTTATGCAACTTGAAAATGTTTCACCAGTCCTTAATCTTTCCTTTCCCTCCTGCCATGGTCTTGGCAAAGATTTCATAGGTAGATGTTTTGTTGACTATTTCATTTAAGGACTCAGTAAAGAATAGTGGCTAAACAGACAAACAAACACCACCATCACCAACAAAAGCCCAAAACCTGTGCACACACAAAGCAACAATCAAAGCTACAATTCAAAGTGGCTATTCACAAGATCAGTTCTTGTGAACAACCACTACGTCACACAGGGCAGATCTGATCTCCCTTCTTCCACAACTGTAAGCAGGTACAGTCTCTCTCTTCTCTGTGCACATTTAACAAAACATGAGAAGGACCATGATGTCCATTCAGGGCCTTGTGGCTTGGGAAATAGAACATAAGCCAAGTTTTAGCCCCTCAGTGAGTTGGCTAGCTTGGGAATGGTGGTTTGTACAGGGTCCATCTGCATAGGCTATCGTGGCCCAGCCCAGAAGTTGCTCTTCTGTTATGTCCTTTTCTCTCCAAGATATCCTTTGGGAATTAATGTGAATACCTGGAGTCTAGGCCTCTGGGATGCCAGCCCTGATACTTACAATGTATGTGACTTGAGACTTGTTTATTCATCTTCCTAGGTTAGTTTTCCACTTTGTGAAACAGAAATCTGGCTCCATCATCTTTCACAGGGTTTCTGCTGAGGTGAAATGATTCCCACTAAGCATTGATCTGGACATTCTAGGCCCTGCTTATTTAATGACACTCTCGCAAGACTGAAGGGTAGGAGATATTCTAAGTCTCTGAGCTCCAGTGGTCTGTAAGAGATTCCTGGGTTCACCCAGGCCTTAGAGTGAGTAAAGGACATTGGATAACAGAGTCAGGCTGTGCCATCAAGAAGGCCTTTTCCTTTGCTCTGGACCCTAGTACTACAGAACAATCTATCATAGGTGCTCTTGCTGTGCCCATCATCACCTAGCTACAGGACATAGCAGTGGCCTCATGGCAGTCCCTAACAGTGCACATAAGTTTGCCACTTAGCAGAGTTTTGGTAAATGTTGCTAAGGAAGGTTGCTAGGATTGAGGGGATTGTTACTCATTCTTTGCTTCATCCCAGATGCTGCGGTGAGTTGGAAATTTTACTGAGAGGATTTAGATGCGATTTCTTCTTTGACTTATTAGTTGTGTTAAGGCAGTGTCTGCCTTTACTCTGCTGGACCATATCATGTTCAGTCCATGCAGAAGGTGAACCAGAACATGTGCCGAGGGGCACTTGGTCCTGAGACTCTTAGTTAGCTGGATTTCAACAAGAGTATGGAGGAGATCAAGGCCCTGGAAAGGAGTAAGGACTGGCTCGATATATGATTTGAGGATGGAGGTACCTGGGGAGCACAGCCTGGGAGCACCACGGGGAGGGCAGCCTGGGAGCACCACAGGGAGCCCAGAAGCAAGGAATATCCTGGAGATAGCTCTCTAGCCTAGCTTTCCAAAGCTATCAACTTTCTCTTTCCTCCAACATCAAGGTGCTAACATCTAGTGTTTACAACCTAGTCTCCCTCATGAGCCCCACTTAAGGATGGTATGACCGTACAGGGAACATAATATCTCTGAACTTCTTTCCTTCTCCATGTATCTACAAAAAATATGAAAGTATGACAGAATATCTATCGTTTATCTAGATAATAATAAAGCTGAATGCATAATGCTTCATTTTCTTGATGGCCTTTTAAAAATATTATTGATACTGACCTTTTTTATATATATATTATTGCGAAGTTCTAAACATTTATTTCATTTGTTCATGCTTCACAGTCCTATAACTGTGATGGAAAAATAGATACATGTTTTAAATTTATTTTTATTTTATGTGTATGCGTGTTTTGCCTGCATATGTATATCTGTACCATGTATATGTTTGGTATGTATCAGAAGAATGCATCAGATCCCCTGGAACTGTAGCTATAGATGGTTATGAGGTACCATGTGGGTGCTGGGAACTGAACCCAGGTTTTCTAGAATAGCAATAAGTGTTCTTAACCACTAAACATCTCTTTAGCCCTCAAAAAACATATATTTTAAAATTGTATAATAAATGAGTGTGAATGATCTCATTCTTCTGTTTTTCAAGAATCTAAAAATATAAACCTACCCTGAGTGTAACCTTGGTATTAAATCAATAAGTTCGGAAGGCCATTGTTCTGAACTCAGATCAGTTGCAAAGATCAAGTGCCTGCAGGCATGCCCTGGTTTCTGATGTTTCCCATGGAGCTTGAATTTCAAGACAATTTCAAGACATTGCTTCCTGATGTAGCCATAGGGCATTTAGATATTTTTCCACCAGAGACAGGAGTCATGAAGGTTAAAAATAAAACAAAGAGCTTCCCAATAAGACTGTCATTCTGTTGTTTGGGCGATCTGGGTGTAGGGGAATATGGTAGGCTGCCTGTTTGACCATTGGCTCTCTATTTGAAAATAGGTTTTCTTGTGTTACAGCAAATCCTTTCATACAAACGCAAAATGTAAATACTTTAGCATTTCCAGTCTCATATCCAAGCCACTCTTTAGTGTAGCCTAAAAATATCTATAAGCAATATTCTTTTCAGGTAGATTGGGCCGTTACAATACAACTATAAGGAAACAGGCATCAAGCCAAATTCGGCCCACAGGCTATAGATTGCTAGGCTCTGCTTCTTACTATTTACATTCCTGCTGCTAAGAGTTTTCTATAGGTCTGAGAGTAGTCATTTCTCCACATATACTCTAGTTTTGACCAATCACAAGTAAGAGGCATGAGGAGTGGAAGGGCAAAGAATGAGATCAAACTGAGACAAACTGAAAAGGCAAAGCCCTGGGATGGAGTGTGGGGGGGTTATACAAGACCTGGATACCATTTGTCTACCTCACTGCCTAAGAGAAGGTCCTTGTTTTCTGAATAAATAACCATTTAACTACGTGGTTGCTTTTTATGAATTTAAATTTACTGTTTGGTCATCAGAGAGCAGTGTGGGTGTACAGGTCAATCACCAGCTTCATACTTTACCAGCAATCAACCTTCTCTGCTAAAGTCAAGAGTGAAGTTAGCCGAGAGTCAAAGTAGCTGGGCTCAGGTCAAGTCAAACACTAACTACTTCAGCTGATCTGAACATCTGTGGAAACTGGTGTGACACAAACAGGTCTCAAATCTCCTGGTTTTCCTTTGACTTATTTTTCCTATGACAAGTCCTCAGATTCTTTTGGGCCACTGACATTGGGGATTCAGTGACAGGGAAGGTCAATCTGCATCTGAGCATCTTACTTCTTCTTCTTGCTTCCTCCTCAGTTGAGTATATAGCTGATGCCTACATCTGGCTCAGAAAAGAGCTTGAAAGGTCCATGAACAGAAGGAAGGGGCATCTCAGAGTCTTCTATGACTCTTCCATCGTCTTTGTCTAAAAAGGAAGTCTAGTTTGAGGGCTGATCAGGCAGACAGGTTTCCATGTCTGACACATATTTCTAACATTGCTTCTCCTCCATGACTTACCATCTGTGACTTGACATGTTCTATACATATGGGCATGTTGTACACATTAAGACATACTTCCTGTGCTGGATTTTCCCAGACTAGGGCCCTTTTTCACAAGGCAGAATTGAAGAATAAGTTCAAGCATTCAGGCTGACCTTAACATCCACAGGTCCCGAGGAGGTTTGGGCCATCTTGATTGACTTTAAGGGTTTATAGTGAAGATGCAGGGCATGCTAGTGGGAGAGTTTACTCTCTGTACGGTGGATAGCTGCTGTCTTTATTATCAACAATGGATAGTATCCCAGCCTGAGCTGCCTTTTTTCTTCCCCTTCCACATAGGGAGAGGCTGAAGCCTGCAGCTCACAGCTCACCTGGAATGCCTCTGGCTGCTGAAGGCCTGGATGGAGACGCTGAGACAACCTGATGAATCATCTCATAAACAGAGCCTGCAGGAAGGAAAAGAAAATTATGCCAGCAGAATGCACTTATGGGAAATAGATATGTGCGGTGCAGGGAGAAATGCTTTGATATTAAAATTTTTTGTAACTTAAAAAGGCATGAAAAATGATACCGACCACTAATCAACATTCCTCTGCGAATGCAGCTTCAGTTCCTAACCAAAAACACATCCCCCGCTATTGTCTTGTCTGAATCCAGATGCAAACATGATTAATTAAGTTTCAGGCAAGGAGTAGGAGGGGGCTGGTCAGGATGAATGGTTCTCCAAGGATCCTTTTTTTGTACACAGGCTGAGGAGCTTCTCTTCTCCACACAGCAGATAGGGCTTACTCTCTGTGCATCTAGAGCCACTGGGCTCAGTGAGGGGATGATACCCAGATCCCCAGGGTAACTGAACATTCAGGAGGAGTTCTCTAGTGTGCTAAACAGGCCAGGGAAAGCACGTGTAATGTGCTGTTGGGATACCTGGCCTCTGCTCTCCACATGGCTACTAAGCAGAGTGGGCTCTTGGCAAGCTGCCTCAGTTTCTATACTCATGAAATGAAAGCTTAGAATAAATGTTCTGTAATAGGCCTTAGGCATTCACTCTGGAGTCTGGGTTCCCTCCCACTAGCAGGTGTGTAGGCAGTTAGTTGCTAGGTGTATCTGTGACTGTTAGGTGCATTCATGGTGGGCATGAGAAGTGTGTGACATGAACACATCCTATGCAGGTGACTGAACTGTGCCTCCCAACCAGCTGGTGTGACACAGACAGGTCTCAAATATCCTGACTTTCCCCAGAAATTATTTCCTGTAACAAGCAAGCCATTGGATTCCTTTGGGCAACTGGCATTGGAGATACAGACTTGCCAATTGATCCCCGATAGTAAATCTAGAAAGAACAAGCAAGACACCTGCTTGCTCTGCAGGGCTCAACTCATCTGGAGTACTCTTATGCTATTTGGTCAGAGGGGACAATGACACTGTGCAGACTCTTTCCCTGAAGAAGTCTGTTTCCCTAATCAGAGCCATTAGCCTCTGAAGAATACTACAGTTGAGCGGTTTAGAAGAAGTACAGATTAAACTGCCTGCATTGAGGTTACTTAGCACCCCAAACCATTATGTGAGTTATAAAAGTCCTTTGGGCTGGACTGACTCTCCCTATAAGATGAGAATGAAATCATACTATATATCTTACAAGATTGCTGTGAAAGTCAGTTAACATATATAAATGTTTACAGCGATGACTTATATGCTTAGCAAATGTTTAGTATGTGTCAATGTTGTTACTGCAAGGCCTTCTCTAGCTTTGAGTGCCCACCAAATGCTTCTGTACTGAGTGGGCATACTGTTGAGTCTCATAGGAGAGGAAAGTAAGTGGTACTGCCTGAATCTTCAGTTGCATAGAGCAAGCACATTCTTTCATTTGATGTATATCACATCTTTTAGCTAGACTTTTATGACATATAATGTCTCATATAATATGGTGCTTCCAGCTTGCCTGAGACCTGGACTCATCAGAAGAGCATGCGGTGGCTGTCTTCTTTGTTTTATGAGCAGGCATTGATTTCTACATGGGTAAAAGAGTTTTATATGGTCAGGTGGATCCCAGGACAGTACAGTGACAAGTCTAACATGGAGAATTCCTCCGCATTAGACTTTGAAACCTAGTGACATTTGAGCCAAAGCCAAGACTAGAGTTTACTGAGCTGTTTAATGTTTTATTTTTCTCTACAACCTGTTGATTCCACTAGCTTTTAGTCCCTGTTGATGTCAACTATAGGCGATAATAGAACACCAGTCATTCCCTCTCAAATATTGAACAACGAATTGTCCCCCCTCAAGTTCCATAGTCCTGTTTGATTCCAAAGTAAAGAGGATTACTTTTACATGTGCCTGACTTCATCCCTGTAAACATCTATGAACTATACAGCATCCTCTTACTTAAGTGGGAATTCAAAAATTCCGTTTCTTATTCATCTTCATCTTTTCAAAAGAAAGTTTGTTATTCCAATTTCCCAGATGGAGAAACTGAGAGCAGAGTTAGTAGACAGCTTGCATAGGGCAGGAACCACAGTGAGATTAAGGGATAGAGCTAAGAATCAATTCTTATTCTATGCCTCTGAATTTACAGCAACCTGCAAATGACCTTACAGGACAGTGCTAGAAACACAGGTGAGAATGGAGAACAAAGATGGTGGTTCCATAACGAATGCACTGCTCTGAGAAGTCAAGGCAAATGGACTGTTTGATTGTAATTTAAGATAACACAGATCTTCCAGGGAGGTTCCAGGCAGATCCCAACCCCATGAACAGTGAGTTTCAATGCATGACAATGGAGATTTAACTCTTACAAGGTGCAAGGTTCAGCTCTGATGAATGCTTTACAAAGTTACCAAGATGAGAAGGAATTTCCCATGAAATAACAGTGCAAGGATGTAGAGATGAAATTTTGGCTCCCAGACTGTATATGAATTAGTCTGGCATTGCAGTTCTGCCAAGGGCTCCCCTTGCCTAATTTTCTGGGCAATTTCTACTCCTCCAAAAGTTCAAATGGCTATTTCATTTGTCCTCAGCCTGGGACTTGGTGTCTCTGCTTTGGATTCCCTTGCTTTTTAAGTACTTGGGTTCAGACACATTGTTCCACCATCCCACCCTCACAGTCTAGGGACCTCTGCTTTCTTTTCTTCTCTCTTGATCCAAGAAGCCACAGCACTGAGCTATTTGTCTAGGACTGGGGACAGAACATGACAGGAATTCAAGGCTCAGGAACACAGAGTCCTGATGGGTAGGTTTAAGTAAGAACTGGCAAAGGCCAGAGCTATCCTTCTTGCTGATCTCCCTGATTAGAAATACTACCATGTGCCCTACCCTCAGCATGCCTCATTTCCCACCCACTCAAGTCTGTCAGTGAAGGCTCTGAACCTCCTCTACACTTGGACAGTCCTGACTCCCACCTTAGAAAACGCACAATCACTTTCTTCGTCACATTAAGGAGTTTGAAGGGATCATATGAGAGTAAATGTGTGTGTGTGTGTGGGGGGGGGTTCATTGAGAACCAAGCAATGTTCTAAAGATCTTTCTAACCTCTTTCAAGTACTCACAACAACCTCATGTTGCAAGGTACGTTTCCTGTTGGCTGAAAAACTGGGTCACTCAGGGATACTATACCAAAGCACAAGTTATTTAGCTACTAAGTAACTGGGTAATGTGAAAGACTAGAAAGAAAATGCAAACTGGTCAAATTCTAAAGCCAGAGTTCAGTGGACAATGTCAGACTAAGAGCTCCAAAGTCCAAAGAAACATTGGCAAAGCTTTTTCTTGTTAAATAAACAAACACAAAGGTATTTCAGGGTGTCTTGAGCCACGTTTTTCTTTTGGAAACACATTCATTTTGTTGTATTTCACTGTTGTTTTAGTCACTTTTAATTCTGCAGAGGCCATGCTCAGTAGTAAGGTCACAGTACCTTAATCCCTGAACAAAAGATCTTGAACAAAGAAATGCATTCAGGATGAGGGTCCGGTGTCACTGCATTAATTACTAGTCTTGCTTGGAGGTTCCATGGTAAGTACTGCTGAATACTAATAAACTATCAATTTCTGAAAGTTTTGTCTTGAAATTTTGTAATAAGAACAAAGGAACACAAGAGCCTAATCAAAATAGAGGCATAACTCTTTTATGAAGACCTTCAAAAATAACCTCTAGCCAGCCAGGCAGAATCAAGGGTCTGTTGGCAGGTTTCCCAGCCTGCTGAGGCATGGACCAGTAAGAGGAGGTGCACTTGAGGTTCAAGGCAAGGGGTTGCAGATTCTATTGACCTTGGTGGAAGGAACAAGGAGGCTTTTAGATGGGAACAGATGTCTCATGTGTATATTTCAGCAATTGTTTCAGTTAGCTTTTGGCTTTGCCTCCCACAGAACTGTGAGTTATAAAAGGGCTAAGAAAAATAAACTCAAGGTTAGCAATGGTATTGACCTGCAGCCCTCCCAGATCTGTCTCTTGCATCTTCTTTCCACATTTCCTATCTTTAATCCTTGATCTCCGCCCCCCTCAGAGGCTGTTTGACTTCCTGCCAGGAGGCTAATACAAGAAAAGAATACAATGATTCTTAATTATCACAATATAATAGCCATATTTCACATTTAAGTATATAACTGTACATTTCAAAACAAAACTGCAAGAGATATTGTTAGCCCTATTAAGCTTAGAAATCGGGCTAATAATTTACACTGCTGTAATGGTATAGACTTTTCTTCAACAGAAATAGGGAGCTTGTGTTCTTGGTCAACTAGAAGGAGAAATTCTAAGAAGTTGGATATAGACTGCTTCTTCCTTTTTCATACTAAGGTTTACCTTAGGTCTGTACTCTTTTTGAAATTCAAATCAATATAACAGTTGCATGTTGAGAGTCGGGCATGCTCAGTGATTTGCGTATCACTTAAAACTAAGTGTAACATAGTTGCCATTTAATTATTAAAATAAGAAAGAACTGAGTGAATGTCACTTAAAATATAGAGGAAAAGTGCCTCTGACATAGAGGTACATTCAACCTGGCAGGAGCTAGCTCAAGCTCTTTCTACAAGTAGCCATTTTGGTTGAAGTTATATTTTAAAAAATGATTAACATATGTTAAACATTGGATGGATTTTTAATAGAGAACAACAGAATTTCCTTTTGTCACAGATCTGAATGTTCAAGAGCTAAGTACCAGGTGGCCATCTTTCCCCTGTCTCCACATTTTAGAAAGAGAACAAAAGAGGCAATTTGAATGTGTCTTCTCTGAGGACAACAATTTTGTCACAAAGGCACCTCTTATTAATCTAAATCTTATTACAGATAGATTCATGGAAGAGGAGTCATTCTCTTAATTGTGTACAACTGATGCCTCCACTAGGCTCCAATGTATTTTTCTAATCCAGTGCAGATGACCCTAATTAAATCAAATAGATAACAGAACAAAACCAAAAGTCATGAGTCTAGGAAAGAAACAAGGGTTTGGGAGGTTGACATTGTCAAAGAGCTAACTTTAATAAAAGCTGATTAACCAGTTAAACAAAAACAACCTAAGTATGTTGAAGAGGACATTGTTTACCTGGTGAGTTAGTGAATTAATAATGTAAAATGTCAGAATAGTGACAGGCCTTTACATGGGCTACACCAAAGCATTAAAGCTCACTATTATTACTGGAATCCCACTTCAAACAACCAGAAAGTCATGTAGCCGTTCTTCTAAGTTGCCTACTCATGGTGCCTTAGTTGCCAACTCTTGTTTCAGCATGGTAGGGCATTTAACTTTTCTCAGTCTGTTTTAATGATATATAAAAAAGTTATCAACATGAGCTCAGTTGTACAGTGGACAAGGAAAAGCCCTATATGAGATTTTTAGTTGCCTTTCCAATGGTACAATACTTCAAGACCTTGGACAACATCATTTAAGGGCTTTTGAAAAAATTTTGAGGAAAATGGTTGATACTTTGTCTATAATTAAAAAAAAAGTCTTGTATCTAATGATTATATGCTCAAGGTCACCTAGGAATGAAAAGCCCTGTCTGGAGCCAGCCCAGGGCATTGCATGCCAAGCCCAATGCTGTTCTTCTCAATCTGTTGATTCCTTTTGCCAGTGATGGTAGGACAGGAGGTATCCTTGCCTTGGGTGGTTGTTTTTTTTTTTTTTTTAATCTTTCTAGAACTTCTATTTAGATAAAACTGGGCTCTTGGTTCCAGCAAAGAAAAACAAGGTAGTATGAAGCACAGTTTGATTTTATTGAAAGACATTTTAACATAGACCATAAGCTCTGGGGTTAGTGGGATGTGAGGCAGTCAGGAATGGAATAGGACTTACATAAGTGTGACCCATGCTTCTCCAAGGGTGTGTGTGTGTGTGTGTTATGTATGATATGTATGTATGTGGAGTGTGATTTGTTTGGTGTCTGTGTGACTTTGTGTGTGTGTGTGTGTATGATTTGTTGTATGGTATGTGTGTGTGTAGTGTGTGTGATACATGTGTGTGATGTGTATGTGGTGTGGTGATCTGTCTGGTTTGTGTGATGTGTGTTTGTGTGCGTGAGTCCTAGCGGTGGATGTACACAGGTTTTTGAAAGCATTTGGAATTTCATTGTTCAACAAGTTTCTAAGAGACCCCCACCTCCTCTATTTCTATTTGCCCTTTACCCTTTTAAACAGTAGAGACTACAGGGCGGTTCCAAGGATGCCTGGGATGGGATTACAATCTGATAAAGTAAAATCAGAAGCTACTATGGCTGCATAGAGAAGAAACCTAGGGCATTTATTTTTACTGTGACTGAGTTTTCTGGTGAGATTCCTAGAAAGTCCCATGTTTTCAGCTGGGCAGGGAGGAAATTAACTATTAATTGTGCTGAAATTCTTGATTCTCAGCTGGTTGGAGGCTTCAAGTGGATTCTTGGATGAGGAGCTCTTTTCTCTTCCACGTCCTCTTAACATCTCTTGTCTTTACATCCTGCCTTATTTTTTTTTAGAGTAAACAAAACTTCCTGTCTTGAGAATTCCTGGAAGGTGTGCTATGTTACCTACCCTATGGAACAAAGGCCAGCTGAAAAGATGAATGGCCAGGCAGACATAGAACACTGGCTGTGGGAAAATGCACAAGACTGATGGAAGTTCTTCCCACACATATTCTCCGACATGTCATTTGCTTGTGCTTTGAGTAGCTGTGTGTAAATCCAATCATTGCAGAAAAATGAACACAAGCTCTGACTTTAGAAAGAAACTGTTCTAGGCTGGGTTTTTCTTCTTCCCACCATCTGTATCTTCCCCCACTGCTCAGCCAATAGAAAAACAAGTGAGATAGAGACTGGAGAGATAATGAAGAAGAAACCCAGGTGTCGTATGGAAGTTAGATATTTTTCCAATAATGAAATCATGGATGCACACGTGTCTAGTGGGAATACCCAACTACTTTTAAATAGGGTCTCCTGAGAATGGAGAGAACAAGAGTTTTATTTTCTGTATGAAATCTATCTACTGCGTCATTAACATAACCTATTGTTATATATCAAAAGTGAGACTAATATAGTAGCTTGACATGGGAAGCCAGAGACCATCCTGAGTGTGTCACCTTGAATATGGTTATGAAGGGTCATCTGAAACCATTGCTGAGGATAATGGTTGATCTCTACTGTCAACTTGTCTGGATTTGAAATCATCTAGCAGATTTAACTCTAGGTGTGACAATGAGGACATTTCTATGTAATTGACTGAGGTGGCAGGGTCTACCTACCCTAAACACAAGTGGCATTGCCTGAAGCCTGACATGCCAGGCTGAATAGAAAGAGAAAGAGGAGAAGACCCAATGAAAATGACTCTTCTCCTTTTTTTGTTTCCTGACCAGCTCCATGGACCAGCTCCTTCCACCATACCTTCCCCACCACAATGGACCTTGTTCTTTGAACTATGAGCCAAACTAAACTGTTTCTTCCTTAAGCTGCTTGCTATCTGACATTTGGTCACAACAATGAGGAAAGTAACTAATACATTAAGACATAAAAACTATCTGAGAAAAAGTGAGCCCACTGAGGAACTTGAGGCCACCAGAATTGAACACTGGTTCAGAAGGATGGAGTTCAACATGGAGTTCTAGGAGGGCACAGTTGCATCCTGAAGGATTGCTGGTATGCAACATAGTGTAGTTGCACAAAGAGCAGGGCCCCTTGGAAGCAGTGTTAGCAGCAAACAAGCATAAGAAATGTATGTCTATACTCATCTCCCTGAAACACTTGGATTCATAAGCAATAGCCAGATGTTTGTGGCTGAACAGTGCACTAAAATGAGGAAGAAGTAGGAGAAGAAAATCTTAACTGTGACTTTGCTCATAAACTTTCCTATGATGGTTTAGAAATCAGCAGATTTAATGGGTTTACTTAAGAAATTACATTCATGTGTCTCTGTTAATTTAAATGGAGATTCAAGACAGAAAATTGGGCCTGATTTGGTAAGAATAAAACTGGCACTTTCTTTGTTTGACCATGTCTGTTTAAAGGAATGAGTAGCTAGAGTAGCTAGAATGGCTATTGTTTATCAAGTACTATACACACACACACACACATATATGTATATGTATATATGTATGTATGTATGTATCGTACATACCAACTCATTTAATCTTGACTATTAACATATTACTTTCCCCTCTCTAAAAAATAGGTAGAATGAATTAACTATCTAAAATAACCCACCAATCATTAGTAAATCCAGAATTTGTACCCTTGTTTGTATGCAGGTAAATATGCATTCTCTGAACTCTGGAAAGAACTTATCTAGGTCACCTTGTGTATCTTTGATTTTAAAACCATGTGATCATATGCTACCTATGTGATAATAAATACAATCAGAATAAGGGAATGTAGAATCTCAGTAGTTTTAGTTTTCTTCTATAGAACCTTTTAATTGTCCAAGTATTTCAGGACACTTGCAGTTTTCTTCCAGGGGGATAATTTAGAATCCCTCACAATCCCCACAGGAGTTGATAATTACTCTTCACTTCTATCTGTGATGGTCTTCCTTGGGTACTACAGTGCTCCAGGCATAGATTGTAAATCAAGTTCCTAGTTCCTTACTCTGGCCTTGTTCTTCAGATCACAAGCATGGGCACCAGTGTCCTTAAGTCTAAAGAAGCCCCCACTGTGAAGTGTGCCATGTGTGCCTAAGTGTGTCCCCTCCTATGATGGCAGAGCACACCACTAGCCTCAGTTTCTCACCACTTCTCTATATCTACGCCTTTTGCCATATGACTTTGTAGAGTTTCCACTATAAAGAACAGAGTTCATTTCCCATCTCTTAAATTTAAATGTAGCCATGTGACTTGTCTTGACCAATAGAAAAGAGGGAAATTAGTTGTCTGTTTTAAATACTGGGATGTAAGAAGCCTTGTGCATTCTTGCTTGTGGAATTGAGTTGGGCTACACCAGATATGACCTTTTTAGATCAGCTGAGCTTTAACATATTTGAGCATGGCTATTAGAAATTAGATAACGCATGCAGCTGACAACAGTATAGGCTGCCCAGTCTTTAGTCAACTACTAAGAATAGAGAGCTAGTTCTTCCAGCTTTGACACTAAAATTTTGTGGTTGGTGCTTCTCAGCATTCACATGATCATGGATAGCTGCTTCCTGGGAAGGCTATTTCTTGTGTTTCCAACTGTGATTCCTCTTTTCTTCAAGATACTGTGTATTCTAGGGACTCTCCTGGTCTTCTCTATCTCTGGCATTGATTGAGGAAACCCTTGTTCTACCTGCAGTAGCTCACTTTCATTTTCTCCTAAAGGAGGACTTCTGTAAAAATTGCATAGTCCCTTTTCATAGGTTCTCTTCTCTAAGACAGAAGCCAGTTTGTGAGTGTTTAAAGATCAACAATTGATTAGTACTCTTCTCTCAGAATATGATAGTGTGATTATTCCATTCTGTGACACCCCAGGGGTTCACAGGATGGACCTTTATAGGGCTTTGGAGGCTTCTCTAGCTGGGAAATGTCTCTGAGAACACATTGAGATAAGCAAGTCTTTATTTGGTATCCTATTGCACATATAACTCTAAGCTAATAGTTTTATGAAGCAATTTTAAATTCAAAAGAATTGAAGTATACAAAATCTGCAAATCCAAGTTAATTAACTTATGGCACTGTGATAAATACACAGGATAATCAACTTTTAGAAAGAAGGAACTATTTTATCTCATAGTTTTGAGAGTTCCTTCAATGATCAATTGGCCTATTTTTTTGGAGGGGGAGGGTCAGGATTGTGAAAGCATGTCACCTCAAAAACATATGTCTTAGTTTCTTTTCATGTTGCTGTGATGAAATACTCCAAAAGAAGCAAATTCAGGAGGGAAGGGTTTATTTAAGCTCACAGTTCAAGGTTACAATCCATCATTGTGAGGGATGGTCATATTGTATCCTCAGCGAGGAAGCAGACAGCAATGGATGGATATGTGCTGGCTCTTCTCAGCTTACTCTCACTACGTACAGAGTCCAGGTACTGCCTGCAGTGAAGGTGGGCTTTCCAACACCAATTAACATAATCATAATCCATACAATCTCACATAGGCATGACCGGATGTCTAACTCCCGGGTAGTGACTTTGTATTCTTTATAGCTGATAAGAGCAGCCATCACAACATGCATGAGAGCAAAACTTCTTGCCATGTGACTGGAAAGTGAGAGACAGGGACCAATAATACTCTTCAAGGCCATTCCTCCGTTGACCTATAGACCTCATGCTAGAATTTTCTTTTATAGTTTCTACCACCTTCCAATAGCACCAATCTAGAAACCAAGCCTTTGCCAACGTGGACATTTGAGTGACACCTCTCTAAGCAGTAGCAATATCTCCCCTAAGTTCAGGCACCTAAAGAAAGAGAGTCATGGTCAGAACAGTTTTATTTTTTAAGTTCTCCATTCAGTAGCTTGCCATTTAAACTATGTAAAGAGCATCCAGGAACAGCCAATAAAACCTCCCACCTCTCTGCTCTGTACAAATGAACCAAAGAAGTAATTGGCATGTGAAGTTGGAAATACACTTTGCTTCTTCCAGAAGCCAGACTTGAAGTTATAGATATCTGACACTCAAGTGAGCCTGCCAACTCTGGACTCTGACAGTGGGAAACAACCTTCCCTAGGAGATCAAGATGACTCCTCTCTGTGAGCAACTCACTCCCCAAAAGAAGGAGAATCTGAGATGAGCATGCCCAGAAAATTGAGAAGCTAAGAAACTCCATCCTTCCCTAGAGAACAATAAACAAGGAGACAAGGGAACCAGAAAGCGAAGTCAATCTCTTTAAGACAAGGAACTATTATAAGCCACATGACAATATTCTCAGAATTGTATTTATTTACTATCAATCTAAGTGAGGTTTTAATAGAAAAGTTCCCATCACATGCCTCTACTACCATAAACCAAGACAAATATGTCTTCTGTCTCTTTATTGACAAGGACAATAATACCTTTTAAATTCTCAAATGGATGTGCTGTGAAGTGTAGGGGTGTGGAGGGAGCTGACCTGGACAACTCAAGTATAAGAAAAACCTCTCTGTGTTTATCAATTTGTTCACTAGTGAGTATTTATTTCTAATATCTGAATCCCATTATAGTTGGCCTTGCCTACTTTCAGATGTAGTGTACTTTGATTCTCAGACATATTCATCTTCTTCTAGAAACATATCTCTTAGAAAAATTTAGATCCTCAGTGTATTACCATTTTAGCATATGTCCAACCCATGACCAAGTTCAGCTGCATAGGGGCTTATTGGGGTCAATGAACATTGTACAGTACACATTTAAGTTATAAGAACCAATAGATGGATTCCCCAATGTGATTGCCAAAGGTTTTTATAAAGTAGGTGGAGAGCAGGTATGGTTCTCATCAGATCCTGTCTCCACCATCTTACCATTCTGATTCATCTGCAGTGAAAAAGAATGAGAGTGTGGGAGTGTGTGTCTGTGTGTCTGTGTGTATAAGAGTGTGTCTGTGCATATGTCTGCATATGTGTGTGTGTGTATGTGAGTGTATTTGTGTGTGTGTGTATGTGTGTGTTTCAAATTGCATTTTTTTGGCTACATCTCCAATGAGATGATTAAAGAACTTTAGCTCTTTGCAACCAGCTCAGCCAAAAGTTTGACTATGTTTCACTTTCCCAATATGGTTCTCATTTGCTTCCAACCTCATTCATTTCTTATTATTTGTCTTTCAGAGAAAAAGGCAGCAAGAAAAATCAACCTTGGGCTCCGTTAATTAAGGCTCACATTCTTGCTGGTATATTTCAGGAAGACAGTCAGTAACTTTTGCCCTATTCTCTGGCGAGTCCTATAATGTGGTCCTATCCATTCATCAGGGCTCTGTGCAGCTCTGGGGCCCATACGGGTTTGGTGGTCTTTAAGTCTGTTTTCATATGGAATTGTGGACATAGTATCAGCTTTTGAAAAGAGATTTTAAAAATTGTCCCTCTCTGCAGATTCCAGCAAGCAAAAACTAGGATGGCCTTATAGATAACCCCTGGGAAGAAAGTAGGAAGTGAGGATTTCTATTGGATTTGGTTATTTTTAAAAATTAAAAAAGGAAAAGAAAAGCACACACCAGCTTGCACACTCCACACACTCTCAAGTACTCCAATACGACCCCCTTACTCACTTGTTCTCTGACACCCTGACCCATCGTAGCCTTGTTTGTCATAATAAACAAAACACATTCAGGGAAGTTTAGGGTTATTTTCTCTAACATGGAAGCAGACACAGTCAGGAAGAGAAGCCATATGTGTGTCTTCTGGTCTCTCTTTGTCCTCACATCTCTGTCTCTGGGGAGGAGACCAATGTGACACAGTCATTTCTCCTCAGTACCTATTACTATTTTTATCAAAATAAAGCATTCAGCTCTTCCCCCCCTCCCTCCCTCCCTCCCTCCCCCCCTCCCTCCCGCCCTCCCTCCCTCTCTCTCTTTGCCTCTACTACCCTCCTGGCTCCCCTCCCCGTGCCCTGAATAAACTCTACTCTATGCTATATCTGTGTGTGACTGGTCCCTCAGGGGGAAGAGATGCCTCTGCATGAGCCCTCTGAGACGTCACCTTCCCCCTACCTCTCCACACACCCACGGATCATCACCAAGACTACATAGATTCTGTCTCTTGCTTCTGTAATTGTCTTTTAATCCACTTGGCCTTATTTTCAGTCTGGCAAAAATAAAAATAAAATAAAAGTAAATAAAATTTTTAAAAAAGCCAGGCAGTGGTGGCGCATGCCTTTAATCCCAGCACTTGGAAGGCAGAGGCAGGCGGATTTCTGAGTTCGAGGCCAGCCTGGTCTACAGAGTGAGTTCCAGGACAGCCAGGGCTACACAGAGAAACCCTGTCTCGAAAAAAAACAAAACAAAACAAAAAATAAAAAATAAAAAACAACCAAAAATTAAAAAAAAAATAAAAAAGAAGAGGAAGGGGAGGAGGATGAGGCGGAAGAGGAGGAGCCAAGCATGCCTCCTGCCTCTGTGCTTGCTGTCCCGGGGTCACCCCTTGATCAAGGTGAGGTCTGCGTTGTTCAGACACTTCAGTCAGCGTACCGTCCTCTTCCTTTGAGATCCCTGCACATACTCCTTACAGGAGCCCGCTTAGGAATGTGGAGTAAGGAGTCTCACTGGTTCAGCCCTTTGCTCGCAAACATGACCAATAAAGCATTCCAGGTGAGATTCCCAAGGTAAGAATGGCTCTTTAAGTCAACTATCATCTGTTTATTCAACTCTTCTGCTACAAGCAACAGTGTGGGTGTTCTGGAGAAGTGTTGAGAAGTGAAGTCACAAGCCACATAAAATCCACATACAAGACAGAGTAGGACAGACATACAGCAACCATATGAAGCACAGACAAGGATGGAGGAGGGAAGGTGTAATACGTCTCTTATACTGATGATGCCACTGTTTGTCATAGGTCAGGCATGTCCTATGTCACCACAGTTCAAAAATACTTACTTTCTTATTGCCCTAGTCCACAGCCCCTCTGGATGGTCCTTGGGGGTAGGGAGTAAGAAAGCATGGAGTCAATGACACAGACTCAGCAAGTCGGGTGAGAAGCAGAAGCAGATTAATTTATTGCAGAATCGAGGAGTACCTTTATACCCTTCCACCCATGCCTCATTGGTCCATGATATCTCACCCCTTGTTCTGGCACCATCTGATTGGCTGGCCAGGTAATGTGCTCTGTTCTCACTTGTTTCCATATGCCAGGCAGATCTTAAGGTTGTAAAATACGGATGCAGAATTGTGCATGTCTGGACTATTATGGGCTGCCAGTCAGGGACATGATGACTCATTCCTCCTACACATTCTGTTACTGTAGCCAGGAAAAAAACAACAGACAAACAGTGTCCTCACATTCAAGGGCATGTCTGGTGGGACAGTCTTGTTCTGAGTAGGTATGAGGGCAAACTTGGGCTAAGTGGCCCGAGAAACTGGAAACAAGAAATTAATTCCCTTGGCCTGAGATGAAGAAAGCTACATGGATACTGGTATTTTGAAATCAAGATGATAACAATGGAATGGCCAAAGGAATCTGAGAAACAATTGCCAAGTCATAGTAAGTCTGATAGTAAGTGCAATGAGAACTCAGTATCCTACCTAGCATGGATGCTCTTGATAACTCAGGAAAGAGGAGAGCCTTAAATCTCAGGGTTAGCAGTGATTTTGAACTATAAAAGTAGAAGCAAATGCCTGGTTTAATGGGAAGAATGGACATGATTTTCGATGTCACTTGTCTAAGAGAAAATCTTTGAAAATAAAATTAAGCATTGTGCAGAGAGCAAGAGACCTTAGAATTCTAAGCCCTGGGTGGGATGGCAAACCCCTCCTCTTGGAGCTCAGAGAACCCCATGGAAGAGGAGGTGAAAAGAGAATCAGAGCTAGCAGGGATGGGACCACCAAAGGAACAAGGCCTTTTGAATCAACATGATAGGAGCTTTTATGAACTCATGGGAACTGAAGCAGCATGCACATTGTCTACCGGGTCAGCACAGATCCTCTGTGTATCTGTGCTTAGGTTATAGCTTCCAGTTCATGTTTTCATTCGATAACTGAGTGTGTGAAGGAGTTGGTCTCTGATTCTTGTACTTGCTCTTGGGATCTTTCCGTTCTGTTTGTCCTGTTCAACTCTGATGTAATAGTTTTTACTTTATCTTATTATATTTCATTTTGTGATATTTTATTTTTATCTCCTATAAACCTGTTCTTTTCTTATGAGAGACAGAAAGGGAGTGGATCCAGATGGAAGGTGAGGTGGAGAGGACCTGGGAGAAGTAGAGGGAAGGAAAACCATAATCAGGATATAGTATGCATGAAATAATCTATTTCAATATGAGAAAAATTAAAGACAAAAAAGTTAAAAAGAATTCAAGGAAGGGAGAAAGGAAGGAAGGAAAGAAGAAGGAAGGAAGGAAGAAAGGAAAGGAGGGAGGGAGGGAGGGAGGGAGGGAGGGAAGGAGGGAGGATGGAAGGAATCAAGGAAAGCAGGCAGTCTTCAGTGGTTTGAAGCCTTTGCTCTGTTTTCTGCTCTTTCTGATGCTACAGAATAATTACCTTAAGTTTTCTGCTTCCTAGAACAATAGCTAATGTTGACTGATCTGCAACTCAGTTCTTGAAGCTCCAATAATCATCTGTATCCATTTTTCATTTGTTTAATCTTCATAGTGACCATTTATGATTATTGGTATCATTGAACTCATTCTGCAAATGAGGAAAACAAAGAACAGAGAAGTTCACTAGTTTAGCCAGGATGGTATATTCAGAAAGAGGTGAAGGCAGAATTCAAAGAGCTAGGCTGGCTCTCAGGCTCACACTCCCTTTCATGTGGAACTCAGCACAAGCCCTTCTGCCTTGTAGCATCTGCTTTTGAGATAATGAGGATTTTTTTTCAGTGCTTGCCTTGCTGAGCAACACGTCTTTCCTCCAGTCACTGCAGGTACAGCAGAAGCATTCAAAGGCTCATGGAAGTACTAGTGTTCTGCATTCTCTAGTGTTCTGCATTCTCGACACTATGGTGGATTATTTTGTACTGGACTTCTGTTCTCTGTAATCTTTATTAAACCTCACAGATCACAGCCACGGCCACTGGAGGTTAGTTAGAAAACTGGAGTGATGATGATGGGCAAGAGCAGAGGAGCCAGGAAGCTGAAGCAGTGCCAGGTTATTGGGGTAGAAGGATAACAGTTACCAGTGGTCCTCATGGCCCTAACAAAAGGTCTCACTGATAAAAGCGATGAAAGCATGACTAAGCTCTCAGGTGATTCTTCCTACATACTCTTTATAAGAACACATGCTCACTGGCAGCAATATTCTGCTATGTCTGGTTTCTCTTTCTTTGATAATCCCACCTAGTTATTAATATATTTGATGGGATGACCTGAGTCAAGGTACCCCTATACAGTATTTCCAGGATTACTTAAGAGTTCCTCTTAAGTGATAATGTCACTGGACTCAGGATCTATCCTTCTCTGCCATCTGGGCTCTTTAGCATCTTGTCTCATAGGCTTGGTGGCCTTCCTCACATCTAACAGTCTCAAGTATACTGTTATAAACATGGCAATCTCTAGTAGTGGCTGTGTCTGAGAAGGACAAAGGACCAACTCTTTACTAGAAGCCATCTATAAAATATCCTTTATATACATTGACTGGAGCTGAGTACCATTCTCATCTCAAACCAAACATGGCAAAGCAAAGCAAAAAAAAAAAAAAAATCAGAAAACCATCTTATCTTTCATCAAAGTAATAGAATTGGTTTTTCTAAGCACGTGATTATAGGAAAAAAGGTAGAAAAAAACACTAAAAACTAAAACAACGCCCCCCCTCAGATTTCTAAGAATTTTTAGCTGAGCGTGAAAGTTGGTGCCAGGCGAGTTTCTTATGCGCAACCCACAATGTCTGATAAAGCAGCTCCTCTTGGCAATGTGTACTGACTGCCACCTCTCCATCTTGATGCATCCTGTCAGTTCTCAGAACTGAGCTGTGGGGATATAGCACCTGAGTCAATATGGGTTAGAAGAGAGAAGGAAGCAAAGCCATAGGAAAGGCTGGAAATGTTTATCGTGCCTTGCTGAGAAGATGGCGCAAGGTGGAGGTCACACGGGCAAGAACAAAAGCCCAGCATGAAAATGTCTCCATGTACAAATCAATGCCATAGGCTATTTGGTTAATCCTCATAAAGTCTTTCTCAAATGTGTATGTTTATACATACATATATATGTATATACATATATACACATATATTTGTACATACGTGTACACACACGTGTATGTATACAGATATGCATACATACATACATATCTGCATACACATAAATGTAGATATATATGTATGTACACATCTATATTCTATTACAGATAAATGTAGATATATACGTATGTACACATCTATATTCTATTACACATAAGTGTAGATATATATGCATGTACACATCTATATTCTATTACAGATAAATGTAGATATATATGCATGTACACATCTATATTCTATTACAGATAAATGTAGATATATATGCATGTACACATCTATATTCTATTACAATTAAATGTAGATATATATGCATGTACACATCTATATTCTATTACAGATAAATGTAGATATATACGTATGTACACATCTATATTCTATTACAGATAAATGTAGATATATA
>NW_021620763.1:4795060-4821407 GCF_004785775.1 Grammomys surdaster
ACGTATGTACACATCTATATTCTATTACAGATAAATGTAGATATATACGTATGTACACATCTATATTCTATTACAGATAAATGTAGATATATAGCATGTACACATCTATATTCTATTACAGATAAATGTAGATATATAGCATGTACACATCTATATTCTATTACAGATAAATGTAGATATATACGTATGTACACATCTATATTCTATTACACATAAGTGTAGATATGTACGTATGTACACATCTATATTCTATTACAGGCAAAAGAAGAAAGAAAGAAGGAAAGAAGAAAGACAAAGGAAGGAAGAAAGGTGAAGGCAAGGAAGGAAGGAGAACAGAAAGGAAGAGGAGAGGAGCAGAGGGGAGGGGAGAGGGGAGGGGAGAAGAGAAAAGAAAAGAAGAGAAGAGGAGAGGGGAGAGGAGAGGAGGCAGACAGGACAGATGAAAAGATTAGTCACTCTCCAGGAGTTACATAGCCAGTGAACAACACAGAGGATCAAGCTAGCTGTGGACATTGACTGAAGCTTTTTCACAAGGCTAAACCATCTAAGGAATAATAAGAATAGCCAAAAAGAAGTCACCATTTTGGCTTCTGGTTTCTGTGAAGTCCTTTGACAAGATGAAGTGATGGAGAACAGGAGGGGTTAGAGACAGAAAGATTGAAAGTTGTTAGGAAAGGGGAAGAGAAGGGGAAATTCACACACCCCCATCTGCTGAAAACAAGTCAGTCAAAAATCAATTGGATAGAATTATTAACTAAGAAAATCATCCATGTAGCAAACTAGCAATTGATAACTTGTTTCTGTTAGTTATTCATAGAATTTGGAGCAATTTGTGTTGTTTGTAGCCATTTCAACAGATTTTGCAGAATTCTCTCTTGGTTCATTGAGCCTTTCCCATGGCCAGAGGAACAAGGTGTTGCAGAAGAATTCTTAGAGGAGAGGAGCCCTTGATCTAAGTCGAATCCCGGTTTTCACAGAATTTTAAATGCCTGTCTTTGGGAGGAATGCTTATAACGCAATCAAAAACAGTCATTTAGCCAGCTGGCAATGCCAAGTCAACCAGGACTGGGTGTGCAGGGACTGAGGTGGCTGTCTTCACAGGTAGGCAAGTCAGGACTAGGGACTGAAAGAGTCTAAATGCTGGGTTATCAAATCTAAGATTCCTAGAACCACTAAATGGCATGAGTTTAGATGACACCGGTGCTAGCAGCTCACAGGAAGGAGGCATCCGTTTCCTCAGGATGGTCCAGGCTTTCCACATCTGAACAAGGATGTAAACACTCTGTCCAAGTGCAGATGCCAGTGTGCATGGCTGCCATCATTATTGTTTGATAAATAGCTGTCCTGCAGAGAGGTACAAAGACAGTGGCTGGTGAGCCTGTAGTTCAGACTGATAGCTCAAAATAACCCTCTGCAACCAACATTAAAAACTTCTGGGAGGGAGAGCTAGTTAACCCATAAATTTAAAGTAGTCAAGGGTTGTATCGGACAATATACACAAAACTTCAGTTTTATTTTCATATTTCCCAACTGTTTATCTACTTACTAGGTTGTTCCAAACAAGTATTTCAAGTTACTCAGAATCGTTCAAGCCACTGACTTTCAAGCCTCGAATCTTGCTGGAATCTCGATTAAAACTGGCATCTATTCTCTTCAAGCTGAATGACTTTGAACAAATTTCTTATGTTCTTTGAGCCTTGTTTTTCTAGCTGTAACACTTATAATACCTACCAAAGTTTTTGTTAAAATATTGCAACTGTGCATTTTGCATTTGAATGAGGTACTGGCCTCTGTCCACACAGACTGTCTTCCAGAGCACCTTGTAAATTGTTTAAAATTTGTATAATTTAATGATATTTCTTATTCCATTTATAACATTAATTAAAATAAGCACAAGAAAAAGAAAATTATATGTGAGAAGCATTGAATCAGCAGATATGAGAAGATTCCACTTGAAGACCAAATGTCAGTCCTCTGTGGTTGCTCTGCCTCAGTTCTGGTCACACAGCTGATTGCCTGTCTACTGCCTGTCTTACCCATATATTCTCCAGTCTCAGCTTGCCTTCCTTGCCAGCAGGCCAGGGTCAGCTTCCTTTACCTTGTCTGGAGCGCCCCCTGGAGGTTTGTCCTGTGTACTTGGTTTTTCTTCCTTACACTGAAACCCAAGGACCTATTGAAGGGTGACTCCCTTGGTGGTCACCATCTTTTTTCTTTGATTAATGCCCTCATTACTCCTCTGACACATCTTGACTCTGCTCCCTTTCACCTGTGTATTGTAGGACGCTCCTATTCCAAGTGGCAGGCTCATCTTACACGTTGTGGCAAATTCTGCCCCCTAGTGTTACTTGCCCACTTCAGTAACAGCAGCTTCCAACTCGAGATCTCACTTCAGTACCTCTGTGCAGCTCACTGTATATATAAGTTTTGAACCTTTATATAATGGGTAATATATGTGTGTATATACATATATGTGTGTATATATAATATGTGTAATGTACATAATTTCTATATATGTATTTGTAAAGGACATATATATCTGTATCTGTATATATATATATATATGTAAAGGATATATATATCGCACATGTGGATACACACACACACACACACACACACACAAATCCATCATGCTTCACTTACAACCCTTAACACAATGGAGCATTTACAATGTTATTTACATAGGTCATAAGTCATATAGTGTACTGTTTGGGCAATAATGAAAGAAGAGACTTTTGTGTATTCATCACAAAACATAACTTTTAAATCTTATTTGTGGATAATATTTTTGTTATATTTATTTAAAATTTTTATTACTTAGCAGTTTGGTATCTTTATATAATGGGTTTCAGTAATTTTATGCACTCTGGTTCTCTACCTCCCCCAGTACCCTTCTCAGTAAGTCCATGTTTACTTTGCTGCCTTCTTTTGCTGACGTTAGAGTTTCTCAGCTAAGCATGATGGGAAATTATTTACTGGATCAGAGACAACAAATGGCTTCATCACATGATATAGAACTCCACCAACCACTTTAATTGTCAGTAGTCCCTCAGGGAAGAGTCGGACCTTAGGAGACACTTCTCTGCCCTTGATGAAATGCTGAGGGAGCCAGCCTTGTGCCAGTCTTGTACAGATGAGCACACTTGCAGTAAAGTTATGCGTGCAATGGCTCTGTAGTTTCCAGAAGACAGAAGAGAGCAATTGAAAAATCATTTCCAGTGCACACTTACGGGAGTCAAATCCCAGGCCTTTAGAAGTCAGCTGTGTTTCTGTACATCTAGCAAAAGACCTGACCCATTGCAAGCTCCGTGATAATGCTTTTGTTTCATACCCTGTAACTATCTAATCAATCCATTGGTCACTTGCCACATACAGCTTTTTAAATGTAAATAAAAATATTCAATACAATGAATATCAGTTCTCATACTAGTCATGGGCTCAGGTGTCAGTCGCCTCATTCTGCTGTGATCTGCAGGAACATCATGAGATTTTTGCTGGTCAGCCCTGCACTATACCACCTGCTGATGTCTTCTGTGTCTTCCCATGTCATTACAAGATCCTTGGAAACCTTCAAGAGACATGTGTTTACTTGAAAAGTACTCATTCTTCCTTTCATTTTGCTGAGCGAAAACAAAGGTGAGATTGACTCAGTCTTTTCTTTGGCTGAGTGTGTGGGGTTGAACTGAAGGATGTCGCTACCCAGGAGTCTGAAGAAATCACAGGACCACTTCCATGTCCCCAGAACTTGGCCCCAAGCTTCTGTCCAATGTTCTTGGGGTTCTGTGTCAGCAGCAGTGATGACACATTTAATGAAAGGCAAATATTTACGGTCAGTATCCAGCAGTTGTGGTCTGTGGGGGAGCAGGAGAGTCAGAAGAGGGATGAGAGCCCACGGTGGTACTCTAGGCTCATCTATGAGGTTGCTTGCATAAGGTTAATCCTGTTACTCAGAAACAGAGAAGATGGTGATTAGGGACAAACATGTTATTAGCTGCCCTTCAATTCCATGAAGGTATCAGTGTGCTTAAAACCAGAGCAGTTTTATGGAGTTGTCATTAAAAACTACCAGAGAGCACAGCACAGGGATCTGAGTCATATATCAGGACACTACTGGCATCTAGTGTAGAGACAGGGAAGTGACTGGCAGGGAAAGGCTCAGGAGTTCACAAAGGGAGGACCCCAATCAGACTCACATAACATTGCTGTGTCCACATTGAATGTCTCTTTTCTAGAGTGGCTGCCAGCAAGTGAAGATCCATAAGAATAAAAAGATGTTTCTGTAGGATATCTGGACAGCACTCAGAACACTGGCTGTCAATACCACCAAACACAGTTCCCCTTCATGTAACACATAAGTTATTATCATCCTGTGACATCCTTAAATTTATTCTATAGGTGTAACTGCCTGAGCTGCCCCACATTTGGGGGCCACTTTGTAATGGCCCGTTCTGCTGCTCTGGTCTGAGGGTCAGGGTCTAGCAAGCGAGAGAGTGGGGATGGAGGGGTGAGAGACACGAAGAATGGAAACAAGATAGAGTCTGATCAAGTCTCATTTATTGAAAGGAAATCCTGGGTATTTATACCCTTTACCACGTGCCTAGCCCTCGTGGACAAGCACAGCTGAAGGCACTACGTCATGTGCCTTGCAGCACGGATATCACGTGCGCCTAGCTAGCAGTGTGGAGACCACGCACGCCTTGCAGCTAGTGGCACTAAACAGCAAAACAAGATATGTGAGAAAAACAAGATGGTTCTCAGAGTGTGTTCAGCTGTTGTGGGCTGTTGAAAACAAGTCTCTTGTCAGTGTATATGGGTTGAGATGGCTGCAAAGATGATACCCACTTTCGGCTAGGAGTTGGCTCCCAACATATAGGCATTTGAAACCTTCCTACTTACATAATTATAACAATCAAATATTACACTAATAAATAAAAGGATGAAATTTGATGTTACAAAAAGATAATGTATTTCAATATGGACTTATACATTGAACAAATAATTTGGCCACTAGTCTTTACCTACATAAAATGATTAATTTTTAATTTAAGGACTCTTAGTAAGAAGTAAGAATACACAAAGTGGCAGGACAAAGAACCCACAGGTAAGAGGACACAGGATGTTTGTCTCTGAGTCTGAGTTACTGAGCTCAATATAATCTTTTCTAGTTCCCCATGAACCTGTAAATATCATAGTTTCATTTTCTTCACGCCCTAGTAGTATCCTGTGGTGTGTATACATCACATTTTTATTATCTAGTTGACACAGAAGAACATTGAGAAGGTTTCCATTCCTCATTATTATGGGAAGAACCCCAATCCCATTTAATTGGTTATGTAATACCAAGTGGCCAAACCTGTAACATTATACAGACTGATCAAGTTGTGTTTATATATTTAGGAATATAAATGCGCATATATGCAACAACAATTAAAGAAAAAGAGGCTATGAAGCTGAGAGAGATACAGAGAGACACAGAGAAAGAGAGAGAGAGAGAGAGAGAGAGAGAGAGAGAGAGAGAGAGAGAGAGAGAGGAAGGGAGGGAGGGAGGGAGGGAGGGAGGGAGGGAGGGAGGGAGGGACAGAGGGAGAGGGAGAGGGAGAGAAGAGGACAGTGTTTGAGGGAGGAAAGGGAAGGAGAGAGATGATGCAAATATATTATTATTTCTTTTTTTTAAAGCAGGTCTTTTTGTTCTTTTATTGAAAGTAAATTTTGTTTTCACACAATATATCCTGATTATGGTATTCTTTCTTCCTACTCCTCCCACTTACTCCCCACATTTTCTTCTATCTGGATCCACCCCTTTCGGTCTCTCCTTAGGAAACAAGCACGTATCTAAGAGAAAATAAATAAAATATAACTATAAGATAAAACAAAAACAAAGTGGAATAGAACAAAACTGAGAGAAGAAAAAGAGAACCCCCAAAGCACAAGAAATAGATAAAAATGCAGAGAGCCACAGGTTTGCACATTCAGGAATCCCATAAAAACACAAAACCAACAGCTATAATATATCTATATGCAAACCTGGAGGAAACGAACTAACTAACTAACTAACTAACTAACTAACTAACTAACTAACTGTAAAATTTAAAATTTAAAAAGCCCTGATATGACATTATGAGACAAGGAACCCCCTAAAGGTTCCATTGAGTTTGTTTTTTTGTTGACCATATATTGCCTAGATCTCAATGTCGTCTTCATTTGTATTTGTTTCACAACTAGGCAAGAATATTTCTCTAAGTGTTTCTCAGCCATTAGAGTTACCTTATTTGAGAATTCTTCATGTACACCTCTGAATCATTCTATATTGTGCTGTCTTCTTGTTATCTAATTTTTTGAATTATCTTTTTTTGGTTTTCATTTCTCTTTTTTGTTTTTTTTATTGGATAATTTATTTACTTACATTTCAAATGTCATCCCCTTTCCCCATTTCCCCTCCCTAGAACCCCCTATCCCACCCCTCCTCCTTTTTGCTTTTATACAATTTTAATTACATGTATGTATTAAGGTCAGATATAGGTTGAAGATCTAGAAATATAAGAGATGCAACTAGTCAAGGAACAACAAGACAATAAACACAAAAATATTCAAAGAACAAGCAAGGCATTAAACACAATTCTGTGAATACTCCTGTGATCACTGTTTCTAAGGGCTTATCAGGATGACCAAAATATCTGAGCCAACTTCTCTGTCCTAGCCCAAGGTCATTTTCATGTCTGAAGCCTACTTCCTTGTTCTAGCCTAAAATTTAGTTTCCTGTCTGAAATTACTTCTTTGTTCTAGCCTAAGATATAGATTCCTGCCTGAAATTACTTCTTTGTTCTATCCTAATGTCAGATTCCTGCCTGAAACCTACTTCTTTGTCCTTGGCCAATGTCATATTTCTGACCAGCAGCCCATTTCCTTGTCCTTGGCCCATGTCAGATTCTTGCCTAGCAGCCCCAAAGGCTCTCTGCCTCTCTCCGTTTTTTTATTTAATTAACAAGACTGAGCCTGTCTTAGGTCGTTCTGACAAGAATACCCTCCTTACCTGTTCTGGAATATGCATTATCAAAAGCAATGAACTTATGTCTTAGGTTGGTAAGGTTCTGTGCAGAATCTTACCTGTTCTTGGCTTGCTAGTCTGTTAATTTAATAAATCTGTCTGGATGTTCATTTTCAGGTTCAAGCCATGTACTTTGGCTACCAACATATTGATGTTGGTAAAGACAAGCTTTAACATGATGGGCAGGAAACAAAGTATTCCCAGGACAAAGAGGGCTAGCATGGTCAAGCTACATATGCCATTCTTGAAACTTGATCAAAATAGAAATACTGACCTCAGACCATGAGTAATTTTATCAGAAGTATATCTACTTCATCAATGCTCAGCAGTGAAGCATTCTTGAAATTTATAAGCTCACTATGTAAAGTTAAAACACCCAGAGAGGTGTTAAAATTATGCCAAATACACTGCAAATGTCTTTAAACTTTTTCCTAATTATAATGACTACCACTGTAAATTTTAGAACTAACATGAATCCAATGGTATTTGGCATGACACTTGATATGGATCTTTACTCTTAAATTCTGAACTTCCTTCCAATAATTTGAATAGGATAAAGAGCATCAATCAGTTCTTCCAAAAGCCTTCCAAATGAAGACTTTTATTTCCAATATCGGATTGATTTCTAGACCATTTCATGATTGAGTGTGAATAACTGGTCATGTTTAAGAAGAATACAAGAGTCATTATAACTTCTTTTTTGGATTCTCTGTTCCATAAGGTCTAAAATCTTGAGACAAGGCAGCTTGTCCCATCAGGGGTATAGGTAAGCAATGGTGGGTCGGAAACACATGTCCAATACTGCTTCCCAGTCATCATTGACAGGGGATTCAGCAAGCTCACAGGTCAGCATTATTCTTTGTCCTGGCATCAGCAAAGGACACTGGAGTAGGACAAAACAGCAACTGACAGATTGAGAAAAGATCTTTACCAACACCACATCTGATAGAGGGCTAATATCTAAAATATACGAAGAACTCAAGAAATTAAACCCCAGACAATCAAATAACCTTATTAAAAATGGGGTACAAAGTTAAACAAAGAATTTTCATCTTAGGAATATTGAATGACTGAGAAGCACCTAAAGAAATGTTCAACGTCTTTAGTCATCAGGGAAATGCAAATCAAAACCACCCTGAGATTCTACTTCATACCAGTCAGAAAGGGTAAGATTAAAAACTCGGATGACAGCAGATGCTGGTGAGGATGTGGAGAAAGTGGAACACTCCTCCATTGTTGGTGGGAGTGTAAGCTGGTACAACCACTCTGAAAAGCAGTCTGGCAATTCCTGAGAAAATTTGACATGGTATTACCTGAGGATCCAGCGATACCACTCCTGGGCATATACCCAAAAGATGCTCCAACATGTAACAAGGACACATGCTCCACTATGTGTTAGACTTTGGCGCGAAGCTTAGAACAGACAACACCAGACCAAATGGTCTCTTGAGGGGAGGGGATTTATTCAGGAGATAGGGCAAAGTTGGGGGAGAGAAATGGGAGAAGATGGTGGAGAGAAAAGAGGAGGGAGAGAGAGGAGAGAAGTGGAGGCCGGCCATGACCACGTGGAGAGAGGGGGTAGGAAAGAGGGGAGAAGCTAGGGGACAGAGAGAAGCTAGAGACAAGAAAGCAAGAGAGAAAGGAGGAGGCAAGCAGCCCCTTTATAGTGGGCAGGCCTACCTGGCTGTTGCCAGGTAACTGTGGGGAGGAGCATACCTGGCTGTTGCCAGATAACTGTGGAGGTGGAGTTTAGACAGAATACTAACATTCCCCCATTTTGGTTTAGTTAAAAAAGAAAAATTAGAAAAAGGAGACAGAGAAGCAGGAATAGGGTCATTGTCGTGATATCTGGCTACTTCCTGCTGGCATTGGAGGCAACGTGTCTTTAGGGGGAGCCTAGAAGAATGGGTATGGAGGATGTTTGTCCAGTCTTAGGAGAGTTGGCTGTTTCCTGCTGACCAGGGTTTATGGAGCGAGCCATCTGAGGATAGGTTAGAAGGTACAGGTCCAGTAGAAGCAGCTGTGTGTGTGACAGGAGATGGAGCATCTGGAGATTGCTTCTCTGGAGCTGTTCTGGATATGCCTGGACTTGACAAGATCTGGATGGCGTCTATTTCGTCCATGAGAGATAGATCTGAGTGGTTTCCTGTAGCTTATAAGTTTACAAAAGAGATAACAGCATGAGTTGACAACATAAGCAGTCTTTAAGATGAACCTTTGCTGGATCGTATAGTGGAATGTTTTATTAGAGTTAGGCAAGTTTATAGGAACTCAGATAATATTAGGACAGTGTCATAGCAAGAAGAGGAAATATTAAGCATTTAATTGATGACAACTGAGTTTAGGTAATGAGGTAAGAGATAATCTGTGAAAGCTTAGCTGTCAATGTAGTCAGAAGTCTGAGAAAGAGTAAACAATAATCTACCAGTTATATATTAATTTTAAAAAATGACAGAGTCCACTAGCCAACAGTTCCCATGGTCTCCATAATCTCTTGGGTGAAGTCAGTTTGGCTTCCAAGCACAGAAGACGCAGGGCTTTTTTCTGTGGAATAGATATGTGTGACATGAGAAATGACTTACCTTGGTTTGACTTACTAAGTCATTTGACACAGAGCATCCAGTTTAGCACACTGTGTTAGTGACTATATCATCACATACAATCTAGGCTGTATCTTCTAGTTGTCTAGTGTCCAAGTCTTCTGAAATCATCTTGGGTCAACCTTTAGAGGCTTTGGGAATTCTGTCGGCCATAAACTTAAATATACTATTAGCAGACTTCTGACAAGATTGAGAGCCATAAGGATTGATTGTAACTGAATAGAATTTAATAGCAGAAGTAAAAATCTATTAAGACAGGATAGGAAAGAATCTTATTTAACGTTGGTGGGTTGTGTAGACAGAGAAAAGCACATTTTTGTATTAGCAAAGAAACATTTCGCTAGGACCAGAATAAGAAAGTTGGTGGGTTGGGGCTGTGGGCCACAGGTCATGACCTGGGGTTGTGCTATGGGCCCGCAGCTGAGGGCATAGGTGCTGCGGGTCAGGTCTGCAGTGGCAGCGGTATGCGAGACTTCCTACTAGCTGCCGGAAGTCAATGCCCAGTGTCTCTGGCGGCTGGAGTCTGCAGTGGGCAAGGAAAAGCAAGCATGTCCCGTATCACAGCAACATTCATGATAGTTGTGTTTGTGGTGGAAGTCACAGCTAGCACTCACTTTACAGGTCTGGGGCAGAGAGGGAGAGAAAGAGAGCCTCACTCTGGTGCGCCAGCAGTCAAGCCCTTTGCAAGACACACATGTGCACATGGGGAAGCAAGTCTCAGAGAGGGTCCCTGGCAGAATGTAAGGAGTAGACCCAGAGCAGAGCTAAGAAACGAAGAACGGAAGGGAGCAAGAAGGGTGCCAGCCCCTGCTGCTTCAGGTGAACAGGCTGAACTAAGTGGGTGTAGTCAGCTACAAATGACAGAGGAGGCGAAGGAGGAAGGGGAGCAAGCAGGGTCCTCGACCTACTGCTTTTCAGGCAAACCAGCTAAACTAGTGGGTGTAGCTGGCCACAAATGACAGAGGACGAGGGGGAGTCCTAGGATGAGGGTCAGGGAAGCACAGGGTTAGCTTCGAGCTCAAGAAATCTTTCTTGGGACCATGTGGACAGTTACTCTGACCAGTGGGGAAGGGGGGGACAGCAGAACACACAGAGGTATTAGAGCAAAGGTAGATGAATTGCTGGATATAGGGAACCTCTTTCCACCAGACTGCTGGCAGTATGTGTTAAGACCCTTTAAAATGATTTGGTCTAGCGTGCCATTAGGTGGCCACTTTAATTCATTATCTAAAGGGTACCTAATTCAGACCTTATTGCAGAGGTGTATCAATTTGGAAGGCATCAAATCAGGTGTTAATTTTAGAGATATGAGGTTTTTGAGGAGACAACCCAGTGGAGTGTCTGTGGGTGCAGTCGAAGACAATGTGGTGTCCATTGGGTGACAGGAGTGGTTACCGAGCTTTTCATATCAGCATCCCGAAAGAAAAGTCGGCAACAAAATCAGGCAAACAGCCTAGATATCAGGTTGTCACAAGAATATCTAGGTGCCTTGGCTGCAGCAAAACTCCCGGAGTTTCACCAGAAAGTAGCTCAACCTAGTAGCAGGATTTCTGGCTGCTGCAAGAGCTTGGGGGGAGCTGTGAACTACTTTCAAGGGTGTGTGTGTCACCCAACGGCCAATGTCCTAGGTTGTAGGTCAGCTAGCGGCCAGACATATGGACTGGGGCAATGAAAAGCCAACCCCTTAGCCCAGGGAAGGCTGGCCAGGCCCTATCTGGATGTCCAAGGTCCCTCCCACCAATTGGAAGCTCCTTCCCAATGAATATGCCAGTGTGTGTTTGTGGATTTGTGCAGTCTGGTATCAGGAAAGGTGGAGCTGTGAGGTCTGTGTAGACCTGTCTGGCTGCCCAGCCCACATGGCAGAGCTCCACATGGGGGCCACAGCAGCACAGCTCATGTGGTGGAAGTTTTGTGAACCTCACAGTGGTGGAAATTCACACAGTTGGTGATGGCAAGTAGCAGTGGATGGAGTCCACATGGTACAGCAATGGCGGCAATGGCAGTGGGGTTTTGGCAGGCCATATGGCATTGGTCCTGCATGATCACAGCAGCCTGCTGTGGCTGCCGGTGGCTGCAGGGGTCTCAGGGTTCCCAAAGTTTTCATTCCCAGCCAACGCACCAGGGTTAGACTTCGGTGCACAGCTTAGAACAGACAACACCAGACCAAATGGTTCCATGAGGGAAGGGGGTTTATTTAGGAGATAAGGCAAAGGTGGGGAGAGAAATGGGAGAAGATGGTGGAAAGAAAAGAGGAGAGAGAGAGAGGAGAGAAGTGGAGGCTGGCCATGACCACATGGAGAGAGAGGGAAGGAAGCGGGGGAGGAGGCTAGGGGACAGAGAGAAGCTAGAAGCAAGAGAGAAAGAGAGAAAGGAGGAGGCAAGCAGCCCCTTTTATAGTGGGCAGGCCTTCCTGGCTGTTGCCAGGTAACTGTGGGGAGGAGCATACCTGGCTGCCGCAAGATAACTGTGGAGGTGGAGTTTAGACAGAATACTAACACTGTGTTCATAGCAGCCATATTTATAAAAGCCAGAAGCTGGAAAGAACCTAGATGTCCTTGAACAGAGGAATGGATACAGAAAATGTGGTACATTTGCACAATGGAGTACTACTCAACGATCAAAAACAATGAATTTATGAAATTCTTAGGCAAATGAATGGAACTAGAAAATATCATCCTGAGAGAGGTAACCTAATCACAAAAGAACACACATGGTATGAACTCATTGATAAGTTGATATTAGCCACAAATGTCACAATACCCAAGACATAACTTACAGACCACATGAAGACCAAGAAAAAGAAAGACCAAAGTATGGGCGCTTCGGTCCTTCTTAGAAGGAGTAACAAAATACTCACAGGACCAAATATGTTGAATTCTTTATATGTTTTGGGTATTAGCTTTCTATTGTGTGTGTAGTTGCTAAAATCTTTTCCCATTCTGTAGCCTGCATCTTTGTAATAGTTCTGGTGTTCTTAGCCCATCAGAACCATTTCAGTTTCATTAGCTTTTATTGGTTAATTATTATTGATCTTAGTTGTTCAACAGTGTTCTGTTCCCAATATATTTACCTGTGCCAATGAGTTCACCCTTATTCCACACTTTCTCTTCTATCCACTTCAGTGTATCTCGTTTAGTGGCAAGGTTTTGATTCATTAGGAGTTGAGGTGCTGTTGCTTGTTTGTTTGTGTGTGTGTTTTTACAGAGTGATAAGTATGGATCTATGTGCATTCTTCTACATGCAGCCATCCAGTTTTACTAGTTCCCAATGTCAAAGAAGCTGTCTTTGTTTTCCAGTGTATATTTCTGTATTATTTATTAGGACTTAGATGCCCATGACTATGTGGATTGTGTCTGGGTCTTTAATTTGATTTCACCGATTGTGTCTTCTTTTGTTCCAATACCATGCTGTTATTATTACTACAGCTTCATCGAACAATTTACAATCTGGAATAGTGATATCTCTACCAATTCTTTATAATTCAGGAATGTTTTATGCTTCTCATTTTATTCTAGGTATAAGTATTAATAAACAATCTTTGAAGAATTATATTTGAGTTTTGATTGGGACTGCGTAGAATCTGCAAATTGCTTTTGGTAGGTTTGACCTTTTTGCTAGGTTAATTCTACTGACCCATGAGCATGGAAGCTCTTTTCATCTTCTGATACTCTCTTCAATGTCTTAAGGTTTTTATCATACTTGCTTGGTTAGAGTTACTCTAAGATATTTTACATTATTTAAGTCTATTGGGAAGGGTTTTGTTTCCCAGAATATTTTTCTCGGTCTATTTGTCATTTGACTATAAGAGGCTACTGATTTTTGTGAGATAATTTTAGAAATTATCTCACAAAAATATCCTGCTGTTTGCTCTGTTTATCAACTCTAGTTGTTTTACAGTAGAATTTTTCACATCACTTCACTATTCAATTATATTATCTGAAAATAAAGATATTTTGACTTTTTCCTTTTTAATATGTATCCTCTTGATCTTCAGTTGTCCCACTGCTCTAGCTGAGACTTCTAATAGTACACTGAACAGGTATGGAGAGAGTGGGCAAGCTTGTCTTGTTCTTAATGTTAATGGAAATGCATTGAGTTTCTCTCCACTTAAGTTGGTCTTGGCTATGAGCTTGAGATAATTTGTGGTCATTATGTTGAGGTATGTTCCTTGTATCCTTGATCTCCCCAGGACTTTTATCATGAAGGGGTGTTAGATTGTGTCAAAGGCCTTTTCAGTATCTAATGAGATGATCCTGTGGTTTTGGCTTTCAGTTTGTTTATTTGGTGGGTCACATTTATTAATTTTCATATGCTGAACCACCCCTGCATTTCTGGGATTGAAGCAATGTAATCAAGGTAGATTATCTTTTTGATCCATTCTTGGATTCAGTTTGAAAGTATTTTATTGAGAATTTTTGCATCTATATCCATAAGGAAAATTTTTCTGTAACATTCGCTCTTTGTTAGGTCTTTATGCGGTTTGTGTATCAGGGTAACTGTGACCTCATAAAATGAATTGGCCACTTTTTTCCATTTCCATTTCATGGAATAATTTGTGAAATATTGACATTAACACTACTGGAAAATCTGGTTGGAAAGTCCTTTGTTGAGATCATTGTCAGTTGGGACAATTTTAATGACTGTGTCTATTTTACTACAGGTTAGAGGTCTTTCTAAATTTCTTATGTGATCCTGATTTAACTTTGATAAGTGTTGTGTATTTAGAAAATTTTCTCTTTCAGTTTGACAGAGTACAAGTTTATAAAACATGTCCTTATAGTTCTCAGAATTTCCTGTGTATTTTTATATCCCCATTTGAACTCTTTGTTAATTTAGTTTCTCTCTGCCTTTTACTTAACTTGTATAATGATTTGATAATGTTATTGATTTCATCAAAGAATAAACTCCATTTGTCATCATTTTTTGTTTATGTTTCTATTTTACATATCTCGGCCCTGAGTTTAGTTCTTGCTGTCCACTCCTTGTAGGTATATTTTTTCCATTTGCTCTAGAGCTTACAGATGTGCTATTAAGTTAGTCATGTGGTATCTTTTATGTGGACACATCTGTGTACACCAGAGTTGTGTGTGGTGCCTTTGGAGACTAGAGGACAATGACATTTGGTTTCCTAGGACTGAGACTGTAGATGGTTGTGTAAATAAAAATTCCCAAAAAGAAGCTGTGCCTAGTTGTGAACCAAAAACTCCTGGAAGGAATTACTGTGTAGGCAGTGACTGCTGGGCCCACTGGAATTTTAGTATGCTGGAGAGACTGTTGTTTTGTTAGGTCAGGGCTAATTACTTTATCTTTGTCTAATTGGCCTTATGGAGCATCCGTTCTTTGCCCCACTTTGTATCTGAACTAACACCTTTGATAATAAATAAGCTAATAACTTGGAGATGACCTCTTGTGATAATAAGTACAAACATCCTATAATCTATTCACCTAACAGAATAATAACATCTACCAGTCCAATTCCCAAGAATGTCATCAGCCAGCATCTTAGGTCTAATAGTTTCCCACATCTTGCTGCATCTGCCCTTCTGGTGAGCTCACCAATGAATGTTAACATTGCCTTGATTTACATATTTCTTATTCTGTGAAACAAAAACAATCCTGTGAAATTGCTTTTATGTTGGAATGTGGTATTCCGTGTTCCCAGTCATGATAACTCAAAATGGCTCCAGATTCAGCTCCCTCTTATTTCTTTTATCATAAGGGCTGAGGTCCCTTTCCCCCACTTGTGTACTGCTATCTGTGTGCTAGTGACAGGACATGTGTCCTCTGTAAGACTACCAAGTACTCTTAACAACTTAGTCACCTCTCCAGCCCCACAATTTATTTAGGACCCTAAATATTAGAGTATACCTATCTAAGTGTTTATCTAAGTAAACACTTCGTCTCCTCAGTGTTTCTCTCAGCAATTCCCAGAGCTCATCTACCTGATGGTTTCTGTCATGGTATCTAGACAACTAGGTTCTGGAACACTGAGGCGATTCTAGGTGTTGATATCTTTGTCGGGTATTTATTCTCTTTCTTGGTTTCTGTTGCCCTTTCTGGATCTTAGGAAAGTGTGTGTTCTGTGGGTTGTCTTTTAGAGAGTGTTTCTGCAAGTTGGAGGGATGCGAAGAAGACTAGAGGTATGCTAGGAAAAAAGCTGAGGGGGGCTTCCTGCCCTGCTGACCAAGGTCAAAAGCTACCATTGTCCATCAGCTGTCTGAGATAGGAGCAAAAAGGGGAATTCCTTTCTCAGCAGGGCTTTTTCTTCTTTGAACTTGTCTGGGGAGCTGGAAACCTGCATGCATATCCTGTACCTGAGGAATTTCAGGTAGTCTTGTTGCTGAGACTCCTGGAATGCCTTCCCATGCTAATGAGACGCCTTAGGTACTCACTTTTCATCTAATGACCTTTGCCCACTCTGGATATTTTTACCCCCTCCCCCAAAATCATATAACCGTTTGTTCACCCAGAATAAAGTATATGTGGTATTATTAGTCAGGGTTCTCTAGAGTCACAGAACTTATGGAATGTCTCTCTCTGTATTTTGGGAATTAACTGTGATGACTTCCAGTCTGTAGTCCAACTACCCCAACAATGGTCAGCTGTGAATGGGAAGTTGAAGAATGTAGTAGTTGCTCAGTCCCATGAGGCTAGTTGCTTCAGCTGGTCTCTTGTAGAAGTAGATTCCAACACATGTGCTGGCAAGTAAATGCAAAGAGGCCAAGAAGAGCAAATCTTTCTTCTTCTTCCAATGTCCTTATGTATGTCTCCAGCAGAAGTGTGGCCCAGATTAAAGATGTGTTCTACCACTCCTGGATCTAGGACCTTCTTTGTCCCAGGCTGACCTTGAACTCAGAGTTCTCCTTGCCTTAGTCTCCTGGGATTGAAGGCATGTACTACCTTTCCTGGGCCTAAACTTTTCATGACCACTGTATCTCAAGATCTCCATGCCAAGATCTAGGTCAGAAACTTTTGTCTTCCAGCCTGAAGATCTGTACTACAGGTGAGCCCTCCAATTCTGGATTGTAGTTCATTCCAGATAGAGTCAACTTGACAAGTGAGAATAACAATTACATGTGTAGAAGACCACCCCAAACAAAGGTATGCGAACATGCTAAGATAGACTCAGAGAACTGTTTCATTAAAATCATCTAAGAAGACCTTTGCCTGAAAGGGCTGCACCACTAAGATCCTTGGAGAATGCTTTCTGTCTTCCTGCCCCTGGGGAACTGGTTCTCAGCCTGACTGGAAATCTGTCCATTCCAGTCTCTGCTTCATCCTTCCAGCCCTGTGTGCAGCAGCATATGGACACTCTGAGAGGGAGAGAGAGCAGAGGGCAGAGAGCCACGGGGCCTTTAGGAAAGAGCCAATGAGATCTGTCTACATCAAGAGATGGGGTCCCCAGGGAATTGGACCTCCCACCTCAAACATGTTGCAGTAAGGTAAAGAAACATCTGGAGAGACAGGGTTCAGTGGGCTAGTGGGAACTGGGTCTGAAGCAAGAAACGGATTCTCCAGTGAAAGGAGTTCAGGAGGGAGGAGGGCACTTGTAAGTCAGTTGTTATCAATCTGAGGGAGATTGTGTAGTGATCATTGTGGAGGACAGGTAGGAGAGAGTGATTCCCTACCCCAAGTCCCTGCCAGTTGTGACTTCTGGTGTTCCAGTAGAAAGTGCTTCTAGATATTGGGGGTGGAAAGAAAGAATGGGATTAGTCAGTTGGTGGCCCGGGGGTGTGGCAGCAGCTAGAGGGTCCACAGGAATGAGGAAAGCTTGGTGTGCAGCAAGATTTGGAATGGTCCTCAGGATTGGAGTTGGAATAGGAGATCAGGATCTTGTAAGCTGGCTGTTAAAGGGTTGGTGGTGAGGCTGGAGAGAGTGTAATGAAGGGCAGGAAGACTAGTGCAAATCACCTACTTAAGCAGTAGACAGGTGTGTCCACTCAGAGTCCAAGGAATAGAGTGTGTTTCTAGATATATACTACTCTCACAAAGGGATGGGAGGAGAGAGGAAAGCTGGGTCTGCTGCAAGGCTCTGGGAGATCCACAGGGGATGGAGGAGGTAGTGTAGCAGGAGAGGCCACTGAAAGCTCTGATCTCTTTTTAAATGGGATCTTCTACTCTTTTTGCAAATCTCTAACTCAAAACAACACTGAGAGTTTAATTAATGTGTTTTCTCTCTTTAATATCCTTGGAAAGTTAGGTCATGTCTCTTCCATCCTTCCTTCCTCCCTCTTCCTCCTCCTCCTCCTCCTCATGCCTCCCTACCTCACTCTCTCTCTCTCTCTCCCCCCCCTCTCTTTCTCTCTCTCTGTCTCTCTCTCCATCCCTACTTCTTTCTTTCTTTCTTTCTTTCTTTCTTTCTTTCTTTTTTCTTTTGTTTCTCTCTTTCTCTCTCTCTCTCTCTTTCTTTCTTTCTCCACCTCAGGTGAAGAATGTTAATTCCACAGTAGAAAGGTGTTTAAAAGGCAGCAGGTGGCAATTTAATTCCAGATGTGAAGAGAAGACACTTCTAGATGGCATCATTTCTAAATGCACATGTTTCTTAGCCAAACCACTTTACAAACTGTGTTCAAGTGCACAACTATCCCTACGCCACGGTTTCGGAGGGGCAAACACTCTTCGATAAAGTGAATGAGAAGAAAGGAGCATTTTTAAGGACAGATTCTTGAGATCTTTCCAGCCTCAGAACCCAATAGCACAGCTTCCCTCTAAATAAGGCCAGGCTGGAACCCAATGCCAAGTCTCTTACCAATATCCCTTTATAGACAGTTGATACAGCCATGCTCTGAAATGGTGGGATCTCCCTACCCCACAAAGTGCTGGAAGCTCCAGCATCTACACAAAGCTTCCTCTAATGACTAGGCTTGTCACAATCTGATCTGAGAGTCTGGGATCTGAGGGCCCATTATCTATGCTTTACAAAGAAAAAAACCTACAGGCAGTAGCTTATAAAAGGGAGTGGGTTCAGTTATATTTCTATCTAGACTAGAGAGAGGGGGATTCTTAACTTCTCTCCACCTTTCTCATACCAGTGCTACAATTTTTATGGACAAACTGTAACAAAAATCATAAAACAGACATATGAAGATTTAGCTCTGAGAAAATGTGTAGCTCTGAGAATGTTCTTTTAGATCGTGCTGCCTCCTGGACAGAGCAGGGAGGGAATCTCTGGAAGAAATTGTAACTCTGTAGCATTGTTTCTGTCAGGGTCCCTAGTACACAAAACAGAATAAAATATTACAGTCATTTAGTGCTCACTCAAAGGACAATGGGTTGGAATTAGTCTCACATCTTCATCTGTTCCCAATTTTCCCTCGGTCCACCTCAGATCCATGATCTCTTTCTGATCCCAGCATGGCCCTGTCTGGACACAGAAGGGACGTAGAATCCTTTGTTTACAGAAAAACACAATTCACTGTTGAAGGATTGACAAATATTTATTGTTCCTTCCATTGGGTTTCATAAAGCAAGCAGAATTTTCTGAAGGCTAGACATGCTTTGAATGGGGAGAGAAAATAATGGAGAGAGCTCTGAGGTACAAGAGGTGCTGAGGAGTTTGGATTCAGGAGCTGGGGCACAGCTGCCCGTGTATCTCTGGGCAGGCACTTCAGAAAGAAGGCTTGTGGCTGGGACAGTGACTGGCAAGCCTTTTGGTGACTTCATTACAACTCTAAGATCTTCTGTATCAAAGAACCTGAGTTGTGCCTCTGTCTTTGGTAGAGGACCTATAATACCCAGGGCCATGTCTCGCCCTCTTCTCATCACTGAGACTTTGTGTCCAGTGTCTCCCTGTGCTGCTTCACCAGTGTCCCAATCCACTCTGAGGTTTTCTGCTTCGCTTCCTCCCAGCTGACAAGTGGCTCATAGCCCAGATCTCGCTGAGCTTTTTTGTAGGAGACAGTGAACACACTATTTAGCACTATAACCTTAAAGCGGTTAAAGGGTGGCCTATAGTTGTAGACTGGACTTAGCAGGAAGCTCACCGTTTCCAGAAGGAAGGCAAGCCAGTAGAGCAGGCGCAGAGGAAGGCTCCAACTGGAATCAAGGCGGAGGCCCCACTCCTTGCTCAGGGTGTAATTTAAATCATCATAGCTTTGGTGAGGAGTGTCATCTGAGATGTAATAAAACTGTCCATGGATGCTTGGGGACTTCTTGGGGTCTTGTAGGACTCTGGCAGCCACAATGTGAGCCCAGGCTGCATTGCTCACATACACTGGGTTGACTATGGAGAATGATGCATACTTCTTAAGCATGCTGTTGTTCTTGAGCGCTGCATTTACAATGATTGAAGTGATTCGGTTTTCTTCCCCATAGATAAATGGGACTCTTAAGGCACAAGTATGCAAAGTGCCACCATTTTTCAGGTTGCTCCCATTGGCTGCCAGCACTGCCTTCTCCGCCATCTTTTTGCTGTATGGATATGGATCAGACCATGTGCTTTCATGATACTCTTCCTCATGGCCATTCAGGATGATCTCCTTGTAGGAGTTTGGTCCAGCCACAATTGTTGAACTGCTGTAGATGAAGGCTGGCACACTGGCTTCCACACAAGCATCCAAAAGGAGCTGAGTACCTGCTCAGAGAAAGCTTACCATTACTGCGACCAAATAAGACAACGGGACCACTGTGGCAATGGGGTCAGATTGGTTTCCATTCCACCCCCAGTGGGAGGGATGCCTATCTTCAGATCTAAGTGCAGTCCCACCTCATATGGACTCAAACCTACCATTCTATAGTCACAAAATAACCACAAAATTAAAAGAGGTGACATTGAAATCTAGAAATGAAGGATTTTTAGGGTTTTGATCTATAACACCCCCTCTCTGTTTATATGCTGGTATGTACTTCTATTTTCAGTGCTAGGGATCAAACAAATCTAAGCTTTCTCCATGTTACACAATCATCTCCAACTGTCTGGGTTTTTGTTGTCGTTCTTGTTGTTTCTATTGTTGTTGTTCTGATAAACACCATGATCAAAGCATCTTGGGTATTAAAGTCTTTCTATGGCTCACACATCTAGATCACAGTACATCCCTGAGCAAAGTCACTTCAGGAACAAAGGAAGAAGCCACGTACCAATGCTGCTCCCTCGCTTGCTTCCCATGGCTGCTCAGCTTGCTTACACATATAACCCAGGACCTCCCTCTCAGTGTTGACATCTCCTACATTGGTGGGCCATTCCATGTTAATCATTAACATAACCCCAGAAATACACACAGGCCTATCTGATGGCAGCAATTTCTCAGTTGAAGTTCCTTCTTCCCAGTTAACTACCACATGGCAAGCTAACAAAAACTACCCAGTATTTTTTTTTTTTACATTGGAAAGTACTCTCCTGGATTGATATTCTGGAAAAGCATACCTTTTAAGTGTTTTAAAAACTGATATCAATAAATTAGTTTCAGGATGTTGCTCAGTGATTGAGCCTTTGCCTTGCTCTCCAGAAACAACAATAACAAGATGTTTAAAAATTCTCCCTCACCAAATAAAAGCAAAGCATCATACATTTCATTTCATTAAAGGTGTGTGCTTCTTTAATCCAAAAATGCAAGTTATCACATTGTCAGTGGTAGTTCAGAATCTCCAGCATGCCCACTTAGGTGTATTGCCCATAGTGTATGGGCAATATGTATTTTTATTTTACTGTATTTTATTTTCCATGTAGAGTCTTAGTATGTAGTTCAGACTGGGCTGGAAGGTATGATTGTCCTGGTTCAGAGTCCTGAGTGCTAAGATTACAGAAATGTACCACTTGACCTGGGAACCTTTATATATTCATAATCAGACATTAAAGACTGGTGTATTTTTTCTCATGTAGTAAGAATTAATATAGACATTAGAAACTGTTTATTCATAGCATCAAAGTGTGACTAAGAAAGAGGTACAACCTAAAAAGGATCCTTTTGAATTGGTTTTGGTCATCCCCATAAAATTAATTGATTTAGAAAAGGAGCACAGTTAGTTATTTGTAGGTCATGTCAAGGATACATGGCAGGCAGGACCTTGGAGTATATTGGTGCTATGAAGACTGGTGTCAGGAGTAAGTGTGGTTATTTTATATGGTAAAGTCCTTAATTTAGAGTAGACTGGAAATCTACTTTCAAAGCCATTAAATGTTGTGGATTGCTGTTTGTATTTTCTGCTCCCTCAAGAGGGGTGCACCAGCAAGGAGTAGCTCTCATCATCAGGTGATGACAGGTGAAATTTTAATTGGTTAGATAAAGCTAGAGCCTGTGATTGGGCAGTGGAAGTTTGAAAAGGAAGAGCTGGAAGTTTTAGCAAAGAGAGAAAAGGAGGAGAAGAAGGGGAAAGACGGAGGACAGAGGGAGAAGAAGATGGAAGAAGAAGAGGTTGAAGATAGAAGCCCCACATGGCCTGGAGGAGACACAAGTAGCTAGGGATTTCATAGATGGAAGATAGAGTTTGTCCAATCTAAGTGTACAGCTTGTAATTATATTATTGAGTTGTGTATTCTTTGTGTGGGCATTTTGGGGTTGGAAATTTACCATGATAACTCTGGATGGTGTAGCGTAAGTCTCTAGTGTTTTCATTTCATGGGGCTAAGGGGAACTGAGTGAATGGTAACTGTCATTCTGCAGGCCAGGTACTGAGGGTGGATGGCTTGAGAATTGGAGCAGCAGCTCCAGATATTTCAGGTAAACTGGTTTGGTTAGCTTAGCAAGCTAGCCTCAGGAACCAGGGAATGATGGCAGCTTTAGCCAGTCATGGAAGGTGGGTAAATAGGCAGATTTAGTGTGTGATTTTTTTTAACTACAACTAAGCATTTAAGAATGTGGATCTAAGCAGGGGAGTTGATGAGCTCTGCCTAAGACCAGTCTTCAAGACTAGAGTGATGCTGATCTGAAGAGAATTATTTTGTGGAAATTGGAAAACCATTGCTATTAATGGAACAAGTACTGGTTCTTTCTTCCGGACTGGCTGTTATCGAGAAGCTTTAAAAGTGCTCTAAAGAAGAAATGTCAGAGTCTGGTCCATAGTGGCGGTGGGTTGATGGAAATCAAGCGTGTGGAGACAGAGTCCTATCACATTGTTGTGAAGAGGCAGGAGAATGTTCCAGGCAATGGCAGTACGTTGAATGTGGCTCTATAAACTTTCTCTCCTACTGTTCCTTCCTCTTTAGTATGGTTTTTTTCTTCTAACAACCAAGGACAAGAGTCCTGATTTCTGCCACCTGTCAACCAAGGAGATGCATCTGGCCTACCCACAGCACAGCAGGTATCCCACTATCCCTCCAGATGTTCCAAAAGAGGGTCTTCCCTCTCCAACCTGTTTTTGGTTTTCATTTTCCAACCTGCTCCATATCTCCTCAGGTACTTTACCTTTCAGATTGACATCTAGGATGGTCTGTCTGGAAGTAGCACCATTGATTTCAACAGCAGCAGCGGTGTGGATGGCAACAGAGATGCCCTGGCAGGCTCTCTTCAGGCACTGGACATCCAGAATGTCTCCCTTCAATATTGTCACCTTGGTCTTTGTCTGTAACTCTGTGGACACAAAGCAGGTCCTTGGGAAGCTTTCTACATGAGATGGAAATTTCCTAACACAGGTGTCAGTTACCTAGGTCTTCAAGGGACTTATGATGAGAAGACACTGGAGAAGGCTTTTCTACAGAAGGAAGCATAAATGCTCAAAAATCAGAATGTAGCATTTGTAGGGAATGAGGAAGCTTTTATACATACTCCACCCCTTTGTAGTAAATGCATCTGAGCAGTAAGATGACATCTGTGCTTTGCACATAAACAGAGTAAATGCATCTGAGCAGTAAGATGACATCTGTGCTTTGCACATAAACAGAGTTATGGATAACTCCTACATTCATTAAAACAGCTGGAGAGGTGGTGGTTAATGAGATTGTGTCCCTGATAGTTTTAATGAGGAGGACCCAGAACACAGAGAGACAAAGATAGAAATTTAAAGGGCTAATAGGTTTTTGAAGCTTTCTGAAGAGACAGCTGAATTAATAAGAGGAAAATGTGGCCTCTGTGAGGGAACTCAGAATGGGCTCCTAAGATTGACTTAGGGGAGTATTTCTTGTCAGATTGATACATTGTAAATGAAGCAATGTCACCCAGATCACATATCCAGGAGCAATGGATGTATCTATGGATTTCTTTTGGGTTTCTCTGATATCTTTTAGATGATACTAGCAATTACAATGTCACTCAAATTAGTTCACAAAATTAACATGTGTCCATGCAGCCTGTACCACTCCCCACACTAACTGCAGCTTCATATTTTGCAGATGATTTTCTAAATTTTCTTTCTTTTCCCAGCTATCTCATGATACCTCGGATTCTGATGTCCCTGGTATAGGTTAGGGAACCACAGAAAGCTTCAGGAACATATGTCAGGACACGCATGTGCCTAGTGAAGACACTATTGTCCCTCTGCCTCCTTCCAATCCATGCTCACTTCTCCATGAACTCTAGGGTCAAGGCTGGCTGGGATCAACTCTTGTGAGACAGTCAGGTCAACTGAATTAAAATGCAACTAAAGAATAGTTTGATAGAGGGAGAAGTAGAAATCCATAGCTGGAGAAATTCTGCTTTGGACAGATGAAAACCTCTGCTGGATTTATCTACTCTAGGCTCCTTTCCCCTGTCAGGTAACCCCAAGAGGGCCTTGAAGTAGAGAAGGATGGGTGTCTTTGTTAAGGTTTCTATTGCAGTGAAGTGACACTATGACTAGGGAACCTCTCATAAGGGAAACATTTATTTGGGGCTGGTTCCCAGTTTCAGAGGGTTTGTCGATTAACATCATGGCAGCATGCAGGCAGACATGGTACTGGCAGAGCTTTGAGTTCTACATCTTGATCCTCAGGCAGCAGAAGGAGACTGCCTTCCACAATAGGCATAGCTTGAGCATATATGAACTCTAATCCTGCCCTACAGTGATATACTTCCTCTAGCAAGGCCACACCTCCTAATAGTGCAACTCTTCATGGGCAAGTTTTTAAACACATGAATCTAGGGGGATTATTTCTATTCAAAACATAATGGGAAAAAGCCTTCTGGGAAGGAAGCAGGTACCAGGATTAGAGTTTCTTTCTGTAGGCTCTTTCCTCTGATTTCATTTGAGCTGAATTTTATACAGACTAGGTCAGAAGAGTAGCTGCGGCATGGCATGTGGTATCCAGATAGAGTATAGTAGACTAGCTTCACACTTCAGGTCTTTGGTGGTCCTAAGATACCAGGCCATCTTAGGTGCTTGGTGGTAGAGCCACGTCTCCTACCTTGTCCAAGACACCATGGACTTGGCAGTTGTTTTGCATTACCATGTCATGGAGGTGATGTCAGGCTATAATCTGGAGTAGAAACAGATCCAGAGAGAAGCTCAGACTCAGCTGCCTTTAAAAGGACAGAGGGTACTGCCATACCTCCTTTTTTTTTTCTTTTTTTTTTTTTGCTGTGAGATTTTAGGGAAGTCACTTTTCATCATTGTTGCCTTCTTGTCTGAGGAATCAGAAGACAGTTATCTTTGTTTAAGTGTTTCATGTTGGGTAGGGATAAGGAGTTTACATTATTAAGAAGTTTCTGACCTCCAGTATTTGAAGGGGACCTTGTAATGGCTCCAGTCCCCCTGTTGTTGTCCAGTGAGGTATGAGGGCCATACCCATCCTGATGTCTTTTTCCTGGAGAGGGGATACTTTTGAGGTCCCCTTCAAATACTGGAGGTCAGGCCTCTATCCCCGCCTTCGCAAGTTTAGAATTGCCACAGCCCTTTTATACTTAGAGAAGGGAGGAGATGTCAGGGGCAGCCCTGCTTACACACTGTAGGCCTAAAATCAGCCGTAGGCCTAAAATCAGCAGTGGGCCTGTCATACATGTATACTAACACCAAGTCTTGGGTCTCAGTGGAAGAAAATTGAAACAGATGGCTATAAGCTAATGTCAACGGGCAGCTTTTGTGGAAATTTATAAGCCTGAGTGGTCATAGACCTTGTAAATAGGTAGCCTTGGCAGATAATACCAGCTTAGATGGGGACAAGCGAGTCATAGGCAGAGTCATGGTGACTTGTCCCCTGAATCTTCACCCAGCTGATACCCGGTTCTGAAGATATCTGTATTCCCCCTGAGCACCCACACTCCAGTGTCATTCCCTTCCCCATGTCCTGCCTTTCTGTGTTTATACCCCTGTGTGAATTAATTATGATTTGAGAAAAAATTAAAAAAAAAAGAAGTTTCTGACATAAAAAGGATACTAGGAGGATTCTTTAATCTTACTGGGAGGAGGGAGTGCCAACTGAGAAAAATGCCTCCATAAAATCCAGCAGTTGGCAAGCCTGTGGAGAATTTTTATCACTAGTAACACATGGTGGGGGAACTTTCCATTGTGGCTGGTGCCGTCTATGGACGTTTACAGCTGTGTTCTATAAGAAAGAAGCCATGGGGAGCAAGTCAGTAAGCAGAGTCCCTCCATGGTCTCTGAGTCACCACCTTCTTCCAGGTTCCTGGCCTGTTTGAGTTCCTGTCCTGGTTTTGATCCTTGTTGAAGTGTAATGTGGAATTTCAAACCAAATAAATCCTTTCCTCCCCTCATTGTTTGTGGTCATGGTGTTTCATCACAGGAATAATAAGTAACCCTAAGACAGATTCTTTATGTTATTTCTCTCTCTCTCTCTCTCTCTCTCTCTCTCTCTCTCTCTCTCTCTCTCTCTCTTTCTCCCTCTCCCTCTCCCTCTCCC
>NW_021620763.1:4821507-4827096 GCF_004785775.1 Grammomys surdaster
CCCTCTCCCTCTCCCTCTCCCTCTCCCTCTCCCTCTCTCCCTCCCTCTCTCTTTCTCACTCTCTCTCTGTCTCTCTCCCCCCCCCCCCCCCCCTTTCCCCCCCCCCCCCCCCGCTTGCTTTGAGATAGTGCTTAGGTTTTTTTCTCAGGATGCTGAAATACTAAACCATTGGACAGAAATGTAAGATTTATATATTTTGGTACTTTGATGTATGAAATAAAGTGAAACAACCAAGTATGGGAAGAAACTTTGACATGTGCGATAAGGATTTATAAGTAGAAATATAAAATAAGAAAATGTGTTCAGAAGAAGAAAGAAATCAAGTTTATTTGTTTCTCCTAAAGATGATTGTGTTCCCAAATTAGGAGAAAGAGAGAGAGAGAGAGAGAGAGAGAGAGAGAGAGAGAGAGAGAGAACCCAGAATGATAGAATCATTTGGACTTCCTGACCAAATGGTTTGAGAAAGCTGCAAAAGAGTTTCCAAAAGCACAGGACTTCTTGTAGGAGGCACAGTCGTCCTTGTTCTCATGCATAAGCACTAGGGAAAACTGGAATGTAGGCACAGAGCTGTGCCTTCAAGGGAATGGATGTATAACCAGTTTTTTGCCTAGAAGGCTGGGAGTGGGTATCCATTTCAGCCTGTTGAACTTTGTAAAATCTGTGTGGCTGGAAACTACACTGGAGCCTCCCCTAGACTCTTAACAGAAGGTTGTTTTTCTTAATCAATCTGTTCAACCCATCTTTATGGAAAGTATCCCATGGACTTTGCAAAGTGGTTTCATGTAGTGTCTTGATTTTTTTTTTAAGTTTACTTTGTTCCTCAAGAGGGTTAAAGTAAGCTTTATTGTCAACACAGGGTTAATTATTACCAGGAATGTTTTATCAAGCTTTGCTGTGTTTAAATACACCAAAATTAAACCACTTGGGTCAGGCAGCAGAAACATGAACCAACAACAGCTACTTAGTCCTTTATTTGTTCTCTAGCTGACTGGCCTTGCCTCCTATGGATTGTCAGTTTTGGTCTTGGTGGTTGTGGAAACCACTTCAACTGATAAAACAGATGCATATGAAGTCAAACAGTGTTGACTTGTAGACACTGAACAGCTATCATGAAACATTGCCCCCCCTTATTCAGGCCTTTGAGTCTCCATGTTCAAACTGGGAGTTTACCCAGTAATAAAAAGTCTTTGAGTTCAATCCCCAGTACTGGGGAAAAAACAACAAAACATATCGAGTTTTCTTACATCTGATCTTAGTGGAGGTCTGTGACACTTTCCTGTCACCTCTGGTACAGAAGATCAGTCTAGATTCAGATATATTTTGTTTTGTACATTTTGTTCACCAAATATGTTAAAGTTTTCTGTATTTTCCAAACTAAAAATTAAATTCTTTTGAGTTTTAAAAAATGATTTGCCTATTTTTGTATTATGTGCATTTATGTATTGCCTGCATGTATGTCTGTGTGAGGGTGTCAGGTACCCTGGAACTGGAGTTGCATACAGTTATTAGCTGCCATATGTATGTTGAGAAATGAACCCAGGTCTTGTGGTAGAACATCCAGTGCTCTTACCCACAGACCTATCTCTGCAGCCCCTAAGTCATTTTGATTTAGTACTGACTTTGGGATTTCAGAAGGTCCTGCAAGTCCAAAGAACATTCATGTTAGATCTGTTTTTTTTTTCAAATATGTATTTGTTTATGTTCTAAGGGAATATGAAATTTCTAGAAATATGATAAATTTCAGTATAGGATATCAGTTATAAATCTAGTATTAGTATATGCTTCAAAAGTAGTTAAATTGGTATTTTTCTAATTCCCTTAGGAGAAAAATAGAATTGTATCAAAAATATGGTTTTTAGCTATGAACTACCAAAACCTGAAATTTTATTTGTTCTCCTAGGTATTTATTTATTTATTTATCCATCTATTTATTTATTTTGAGGTATACATGTATGTTCTTTTTTAAAAATTGAAGCCATTGAGTCTCAAAACTGAAGACTATTGTTTTTAACATAACAATATTGGCTCATTATCTTGAAATGGTAATCATTTATACAAATAGATGAAATTATGCTTGACAATGAAATCCAGATAAACGTGGACAGAGAACCAATATTTCTAAACCTCAAATGTATCTTAAAGAGTTTGGACACTAACTTGTTTGAATGAGAATGACTGAGTAGCTTCATATTTCTGAATACTTGGTTGCACATTGCTGTAAAGGTTACGAGGTGTGGCATTGTTGGAGGAGGTGTGACACTGTAGGTGGCCTTTAAGGATTCTAAAGACTTGTATTATTCCTATTTAGTTCTCTGCTTTGTGGTTGTGGATCTAGATATGAGTTCTCAGCTACTGCCCTAGTGTCATACCCATCTTCCTGCTGCCATCATCCTTGACACAATGGTTATAGGCTCTAACTCTCTGAAACTGAAAGTCTCCAATAACCACTTTTGGTCCAATGGTTTTATCCCACAACAAAAAAATAACTAAGACATGCCTCCATTCACCTTCCTTCTTCATAGGACCTAGTCAGCTCACCCCTCAGGATTAGGTTCATCTTGGGAAGGAGGGACAACCAAGATCAAACTGCAAGATATCTGACAGGTGATTTGATCCAAACTGATCCGGAGAAAACCAATAGATGAGTGGATAGGATCAAAGCAATTGGTGTAAATGAACTCTGGAGAGTATGGAGGAAGAGGTAACATTCATATGGCCTCCCACTAGGAGCTGAGGCCTTTCCACAGCTACCTCCACAGAAGGATAAGAGAATGGAGCAGCAGAGAACCTGCACTATCAACCCAGTGCTTGTCCCTTCCTTACAGCCTTCAGAAATGTACCTTAATAGTATAAGCACTTCCTGCTATGAACTGCAGTCTCTCTCAAGTCTTTAATAAAAATAAACTATGAAGCAGATTGGGAACATCTGAGAGGCAGAGACCCACTGGTAAGGTCTCTAGTTTAATAATCTTTTGTTAGTATTACACAATATTGTACAACAATGCAAATATTAACAAGTCTGGCTGGGTCCATTTAGGACATAAAAGATCTTCCACCAAAGGGGAAAAAAACTGATCTGAGTGTCTAAATATGAGAGAGACTTTTAGGCCCATGGCCTGTCCATGACCATGTTCTCTAGCTCTGCATCAGATGTAAGTCCACTTTTATTCCATTTATGGAGTGACTTTTGTGCTGTGCCAACTGTGAATATTCTTTATGAAAGTCTTAAGTATCCACCTGGTTTTTATTTGGTTAACAAGCAAGTTGTCCCGACATTCAGTCTGTGTTCACTGGGCTCTCTGTCACTTACTGGATAATTCCTCTTTGTGTTTTGGACTGAAGGTCCTGAACAGGGCTCTGATCTCCTGCAGCTCTTCCTCCTGCACCAACATCTTGATGATCCTCTGGCCCAGAAACCCTCCTGCTCCAGTCACCAGGCAGCTCCATGCAGGCATAGTCAACACAGGAAGCAGATCCCAGAGGGAGCAGACTTGATGGAAGGTGGTCCTGCGCAGGGCTAGAAAGAGTGGTTCAATGTGTACAGAGTCATGGAATTCCTACTATATTTACATAGTAGAAAAAAACATCCTGAAGCTAATTTCACACATTTCTCTCAGAAGACACCATTTCTCTGATCCCAAATCTTGTGGGATGTTCTCTAAAAAGCAAGAAAACAAAATAAAAACAAAAACCCATTTGCAGCAGACACCATATGTATAATCTCTCTCTTATGTCATCTTTGTCACTGAGACACTGCATCAGACTGTGCTCCAAGGTTGTCCTTCTCACCTTAGATGCTGGTTACAGACTCTGGATTGTCTTACCTGTGCTTATGAGAAACCTCTCCCACTGATGAGTTCTACAAACTCTCTCTGCATATGATTAGGTCTTTAGGTTTCAGAGCTCTGACTTCAGGAACCCAAGCTCACATTTATCAGCTTCCTATGAAAGGTATTACAAAGGATACAGAGGAAGAGATGCACAGGCTGAGGAAAGAGAAAGGGGAAGAAGGCTTCTACTCCCTTGCTTGATGTACCAGCCTCTAGGAATGTCTAATTTTTCAGCTACAAACAAGCTTAGGAGGCTGGACCCTCATTCATCAGTTAATAATGAAGACAATGCTGAACAGTTCAATGAAGGCAGTTCTCTAATAGAGATTTCCTCTTTCTAGATGACTCTAGGTTATGTCAAGTGTATAGACACACACACACACACACACACACACACACACACAATCTATAGGGTAAAAACAGAGAAGAAAATATTTATACAAATAAGATAAAATAAAGTAAAAATAATTAGATACAAATTTTAAAAATAAGGGAGAGCCCAGACTTGGTTCTACGAAACTAAGAACCTCCAAACATGCCACTGATTTGTTGGCCAACTCGGATGGACATGCTTTCTACCCTTAAGAGTTTAAGTTTGTTCCCTCAGTGAGACTCCATTGGAACAAACTAAATATTCTTTTGCAAGTGGCTATCCATTGGAGATTGCTTCTGAGTTATGAATGGGAGCATATGACCACTTCTTTCAGTTCTAGGACTCCAGTTGGTGCAGATCTGTGTTGTCTCTGTACACGGTGCATCAGTCTTTCTGAGTTCATAAGTGTGTGGACTATGTTGATTTAGAAGGCCTTGTTTCCTTGGTGTCATCTCCCCCCTCTGGCTCTTACACTCTTTTTGCCTCCCCTTCTGTGGGGTGACCTGTGCCCTGAGGGGAGGGAACTGATAGAGACTTCTTATTTAACACTGAGTTTTTCAAGGTCTCTCACTTTCTGCACAGTGTCTAGCTGTGGTTCTCTCTATGTGTTCCCTTTCTTTGTAGGAGGAAGCTCCTCTAATTGACTGAACAAGGTACGGATCTATAAGGATATCAAAATGTCCTTAGGAGTCCATTTTTTAGTGCTTTTCCTCCTTTCAGAACAGTAATATTTGGTTTTACCTTAGGTCTCTAGACTATCTCGTTTGTGATTCTGGTCACCCTAGCAGTGCTGGGTATGATTCATGGAATGGAACGTAAATGAAAACAGATATTGTCTGCTTACTGCTATAAACTTTGTGTCGACATTGTATTAGCATATGTTGCAGGCAGTAGTAAACCATTGTAGTTCAAACGATTTGTGGTTGACTTGGTGTTTTTATTTTCTTCTTTGGTAGCATGCAGTATATATTCTAGTACCAAAGATGACAGTACATACAAGTGAAAGGTCTACGTAGGCACCAGCTTGACTCTTCTGTGTTGATTGAGTATTATAGATGTTGTCTTCAACAGAGGAGCCTTACTTTCAGTTTGTGGAGAGCAACCTACAGTTTGTCAACCGCATCAGTTGTTCATGGGTTCCCAGAGAACTCCTTTGACCAACAATCCAATTACCTGGTAACAGCCAGGGAGGCCTGGCCCACTATAAAAGGGGCTGCTTGTCCCCTCCTCTCTCTCTTGATCTCTTGATCTCTTGCCTCTAGTTTCTCTCTTTCCCCTTGCCCCTCCCCCTTCCCTTCCCCCTCTCTCCATATGGTCATGGCCTGCCTCTACTTCTCTTCTCTCCTCTCCTCTCCTCTCCTCTCCTCTCCTCTCCTCTCCTCTCCT
>NW_021620763.1:4827496-4872871 GCF_004785775.1 Grammomys surdaster
CTCTCTCTCTCTCTCTCTCTCTCTCTCTCCCTCCCTCACCTACCCTCCTGGCTCCCCTCTTTATGCCCTGAATAAACTCTATTCTATGCTATACTGATGTGTGACTGGTCCCTCAGGGTGAAGAGATGCCCCAACATGGGCCTGCTGAGACATCCCATTCCCCCATACCTCTCCACAAACCCACAGAACACACTCTTTATCTCTTTATCTTTTTTTATAAACACATCAATCATCTCCAAAGCAATTAAGCACTTCTGTTATAAAAGGGGCTTGAATGTCTCTGTTGGCATTGTCATTCTGAACGATGGTGACCCTAGAATGCTAGCTGTTTCTGCAGATTAAATGTTCTTTGTTTTTGCATACTATCTGAGTTTCAGGTCTTCCTTTAGCCATGTTCATACCCTTACACTAGAATCTACTCACTTAGCAGAACATTAATTTCTACTAGTCAAGAGCCAAGAACGTCATTAGATAGCATCTTAGATCTATAGAATAGTTTTCCACATCTTGTTGCGTGTCTCTTTCTGGTGAACTCACCAACGCATTTTAAAGTTGCCTTGATGTATAACTTTCTTGTTCTGTAAAATGAAAAAAAAAAAAACCTGTGAAACTGCTTCCTTTGAAATGTAGCATTTTGAGTTTTCTAAATTTGTGTTCTGTGTTCCAAGAATATGTTCCCAATGGCTCCAGAAAGAGTTCTCTCTTATTTCCGTAAAGGCAAGAGCTGTTTTGTTTTGTTAAGTTTCGCTTCATTTCGTTTTGTTTTGTTTTTAAAAATATATCCACAGTTGAGAACTGTTATCTGTGTGTTGTGGACAATACATGGTTCCTATGAAAGTGTACCAAGTCCTCTTAACCACTGATTCACCTCTCTAGCTCAACAATTTATCTTTGTCCATGATTCTTAAACTAAACCTATGTAAGAGAAGGAAACAGTAGTCAATGCCCTAACCTGAAAGCCAATGATGACATTGGGAAGCTGTAGTAGAATGCCTTTGAAAGCAATAGACCCGCCCTGGCTCTACCTTAGCTCTCTGATTCATGGTTCACCATGATGTGAACAGCCTGCAGATTCCAAGACTCTAGATTGAGGCTAGAGAATTCCTACAAAGTCACAAGCATGTTATAGTGCATGATTGGTGGGAGAGCAGAAGACCAGAATGCCAAAGATGTGTCGGCAGTAAACACTACATTTTCAATGTAAGCAGTGTCATTTCAAATGTGAACTAGGTCTCACAAGTGGACCAGAATCCATTCCTGTTAGGTTTTGACAAAGAGTTTGTCTCTGTTTCACTCCTCCTCTAAAAAATCCAGGTAGAGCATAACACAAATGTAATTGAGGTAAATAATCTGAGAAGAGAAACTCCAAGGTGATTGCTGTCTTTTTTATCTCAGGCTCCATTGTGTAAAACTGCACAGTACCTCTGAGTCCTTTCAAAGACATTGATGCAGGGTACTGGACTCAAATGTCCTTGCTGAGGGAAGAGCTTCTGTCAGAAAACCCACTTAGAAGTCATTGCTGCTTTAGTTCAAGAGGGTCAGACTGCTGCTTGAATTTTGAGCAGAACTTGAAATTGTAAAAATATCTGTTACTTGCCTAATGTCATTGTCTTTGAGGTTTACTTCCTCAGTGTACTTACTCAAGTCTAGTCCTGGAAGTTACTAGCATCTGTTCTATCTAATCTAAGCCCAGAATGTGTTCATCTTCTGAAATTTGCTGCTGAGTAAGCTCACCCCTTCCTAGATCTTTTTGATCTCTGGCTGGCTAGTTCTGACTCAAACTCGTCTCCAAGGTGACTGATTCATCTAGCTCCTTTCTTGGCCTCTGACTTTTTCTTCTTCTTGGCCTCAAAATATGGCAATCTGTTCTAATCTTCAAGTTCATTATTCTCTGGCTCGTTCTGTCTTCACCTGTATCTAGTTTGTTCTCTCTTTAACCTCTCTCTGTAAAACTCACTCAGTAAAACTCCCCCCACCTCCTCTTTTTTTGTGTGATGCTACCTTAAGTAGCATCTTTTTTTTTTTTCCTGTCTGTTCTCAGGAGAGGTGGGAGTATTCTATCTTATACTCATTCTGTCAAATCTTTCTCTGATTCATCACTTTGTATGCTTCTCAATTAGATATCACGTTCAAACATGGGTGCTTCCTTCTACAAACTAACTTTACCTTTATTGTTTGGGATTAAAGATGGCAAATAAGCACATATCTGTATTACAGATAGATTAAAGGTTTGTTCTAAGGGGTGAAGGACACTACCATTGGAGGCTTGGTCCAGGAGGGAACTAACTGCTTTTTAAATAATCAGCAGAACTTGGCATCCTTTATATAATGCTAGTTTTCTGGCTTACACAGTGCAAGAGTTCTGGAATCTTGGAAGCTTTTATCTACATTTTAGAGAAATAATGTGAATTCAAAAGTAATGTGTAGTAAGATTGGATTTCTTTTGGGAAACCTTGAGATATCGATGCACAGGGCTACAGTGGTGAAATATGACCTTTAGTATAGAGTCCAAGATGTTAGAAGGTTCTAAACTTGAAACCCCTTTAGATGATACCCTCAGCTAGCAAGTGGAGCCAGCTAAAGAAGGAGGCCATGTGTACTGCAAGTAGTAAAGCCATAGGGATAGGACTTCCCAACCCTGTTGGAACATATTAGACATGGAGACCAATAGTCTTTCTTTTTGGACATTGTCTCCTTTCATTCTTACCTTCTGCAAGTTCATGCAGTTCTCATTTAGATATGAGCGTAAGTTTGGTGCTAGGTCCTCAGGTTTTCTACTGAAATCTGCACAGACTAGTGGAATGATCAATAGGTTAGTGAACAACGAAGGTCAACTGTGACATATGTCCTGAACCAGTATTTAACTCTCTCCAACAGGCTAGAGATTCTCTCTGAGAAGCATAGGCAGGAGCTAAAGGAATAGTTGAGGAAGTCTTTTTAAAGGGAGTAGGATTTGCTGAAGGAAGAGCTAGTCCTGGAGGAGAATTGATATAGATGACTTGCTATCAAGTTATGGTGGTGGATGTGTCTCTCTCTTACTGTTTCCCTTCTTCTTCCCTATTTTCATCTATAGTATTTGGATTAATTTTTCTACTATAGATTCCTAGCAAACTTTCACTTTTTGATTCTTATCACGAATATGCAACTTGCTCATGTTATATAACATTTCAAATTCACATCTATACTTATATTCAAAGCATTCTACTTCTTGCTACACCTTCCCTCCTATGACAGCTCTTTGATACTATCTGTTTATGATGTATCTTACTTCTCTGTTCTCTCACTCAGAGTTGCCTGCCTGCTCAGACACTGTGGATATAAATGCGATATATGATATATCCCTCACACAAAAATGTGGTAAATGTCACTCAACATATTTATAAGGACGTTGTTCTTATATATGGATAAGACATGGACGTGTTGAAGTGAGTAGCCTTATATAGAAAGTAAGGAGTTGAGAGAACTGTGTTAGAAGAAGATATGTCTTACTGTTTCTAGTGGTAAATTGACATGCACTGTTTACATACAATGATAGACAAATCTGAGATTCAGACCAATCCTTCAATTTTAGACTCAGGAATGTTTACCTCAAATGTCATTTAGGACATTTTCCTAAGAAAGACTCCCCCTCCTTTACCCTTGTGATATGGACATAAGGCACAGAAAAGTATTATTCAAAAATTCAAAAAATTTTGTCCTTGAGAACAGCTAGAACTACTGTTGCCAAGAGAAGTTACTATTGCTTCTTTCTTGTTAGAAATCTAACTACTGGGGGAATAACCAACAAAAAGCTCACTCAGGGAAGTAGAAAACTCTCTAGCAGGCAGTATATTCTTTACTTTGCATTGTTGATACAAAATACCACAGCCAAAGTGACTTATAAAAGAAAGCATTTAATTGTACTTACATTTTATTTCCAAGGATTGGAGATCCTGAAGGCAGGCACAGCTGAGAGCTCTCCTTTCGATATGGATTCAGAGAACAGTATGCAGTACAATTGTTGGACGCATCAAAGTCCATTTCCAGTGACAAAACTCGTTCAATAAGGCCACATCTAATTCTTCCACAGCATTTTCACCAATGAGTAACATGGGTTTAAACATGTGAGCCTATGTGAGTGCTTGCATCCAAATACCATGAACCTTTGGACATCCAGCAGGAATGATTCAGCAGGGCTTCCCTAGTCATTTCTACTGGATATTTTAAGAGCTTTATTTGAGGTTACTTTTGCTTACTTTCTCACTTGTGCTACTCCAGTATTATTTGCTGGTAGTGTAAGCCTCTGGCTTAATGCCATTATTTGCTGACCCTCTCCCTGTTTCTCTCCCTGTTTCTCTCTGTCTGTCTCTGTCTCTGTCTCTGTCTCTGTCTCTCTCTCTCTCTCTCTCTCTCTCTCTCTCACTGTCTTGCTCTCTTGCTCTTGCTTTTGCTAGCTATGAGTTTACTAAAAACCACTCATTCAATACAGAAAGCATAAATGTTGTGGACCATTTCTCTCTACGGAACAGAATTCATGTAGTTGTCAAAATGATTAAGATGCTATTTCTATTTTGAAGGGATTAATCTAATATAAAGCAAAGGGGTAAAAGAAGAGTTAGAGAAAGGCATTTGTGTGTTCATTGCCTCTCACCCCCTGATGCTGAGTTGAGAACCTGACAAGAGAGTGGGGATATCATAGGATGATGATGTGACTCCACAGAGAGTGGGAGACTGACATTGAAAGAATGCTGCCATTGAGAAAAGCTCACCCAAGAACTGCTTGTGAGGTTCCTTTGGCAGTTTGCCACTTGTGCAGCCTCACCTCAGCCTGGATAGACAGTGTAATGGACGGCAGCTGCCAGTTTGTGTGTACCCTCAGCCTGCCTTCAGAACTGGACAGCAGCTGCTGGTTGGTGCCTGGGACTAGCCTGAGAAGAAGACTGGTTTGCAGCTGCTGGTTCACATGTCCTGATTGCCAGCCTAGAGGACTGGTCTGGAGCTGCTGAGTTGTGTTTGGTATTTGCTATGGGACTGAACTGCTGCCAAAGAAGTTCAAGCTCTCCCCCTAAAAAACTATTGATGAATAGGTCCACTCCCCCCATATTGTGATAACTTTTCTCTTACACTCCCTCAGCTGGCTGGTAGAGTAGAGCAGAAGTTGAACTCTTGTTAAAAGAAGGCTGCAAAAAAAAATTGTTCCTACAAACAGGGGAGAAAATGTCTTCTGTATTCAAAACTCCAATAATGGTGTGGTGGTTTGAATATGCTTGGCCCACAGAAAGTAGTAGTCTTAGGAGATGTGGCCTTGTTGGAGGAAGAGAGTCACTGTGGGCATGGGATTTGAAGTTCTGCCCAGTGTGGAATAGTCAGTTTTTTCCTGGCTACAGTCAGATCAAGGTGAAGAACTCTCAACTCCTTCTGTGCCATGCCTGTCTAGACACTGCCATGCTTCCACCATGATGGTAATGCACTGAATCTCTGAACCTGTAAGGCAGCCTCAATTAAATGATGTCTTTATAAGAGTTGCCTTGGTCATGGTGTCTGTTCACAGCAGTAAAACCCTAACTAGAACAGAAGTTGGTACCAGGGACTGAGGTGTTGCTGTGATAGGCTTGACCATGACTTTTCTTTTCTTCTCTTTTTTTTTTCTTGGAAGAATGTAGATTTGGAAAGGGTCTTAATTAGGGTGAGACCTCCTGAAGATCTTGGCTACAGACAGAAAAGAAAAATTTGAGAATATCAAACAGGGCAGGTAGCATGATTTGCGGATTCCTCCACATGGGAACGGCCCTGTAACTGGCTTAGACATAAAAATGTCTCTAGACAAAACTTTCACTAATATTAAACAATAAATTTTTTAGTTATAGAATCCTTAAGATTCATCATGCCATCCTTCACATGGCATGAATACATTACAACTGCATGATCTATTACAATTGGTTATTGATCAAATTAACTCATAAAAGGGTAGTTGTCTTTCAACTGCTCAAACAAGGAGCAAAAATTCATCCTTAATTGATCTGTTCACCTTGCATAATTCATGTGAATATCTTAATAGTACTAAAATTTTGGTTGTAAGATTCGTATATTACAGAATGTACTGCTCTGACAAGATTCATCCTTGGGGATGCTGAAATGACCTGCTGTTCCAGCTCCCTGCATCCTGAGGCTGATTCCAGACACTTGCTTCCAGAATAGCTTCAGGAATAGCTGGTGATTCCTGATGACCTTGATTCATTCAGACTTTTAGATGAATCCAGTCATAACTTCAGTCAAGCCCTGAACCTTTTAAACATACAGAGACTGGATAACAGATGCTAAAGCTAGCTTTCTTAAGTCTAACTAATTTTTCTAATTTTCCTATCCCTCCCCATCCCTTAAAAATTCATTGCCCCAATTTAAAAGTTTCTTGCCTCAGCAAGAAGTTGTGGAGAGTCATCATTCTGATCCTTTGGGTTTGGTTGTCTTGTTATGGTTATTTTATAAATTATAGATCAGGATAATTTGGAAATGGTCACAATTTTAAACAGGGCAGAAACTAAATAGTGATCTTAGACTCGGGGATTTCTGTCTTTTCTCTATCCTTTCTTTGGCAAAAGGAAGGGGGTTGAAGGGGGAAAGGGGTATAGCATAAGAAATTAGATATATGGGATGGATTACTAAATTTTTTCTTAAATCATTGTATATAAAGAAATGTTCAACATCCTTAGTGATTAGGGAAATACAAGTGAAAACAACCCTGAGATTTCACCTCACACCAGTCAGAATGGCTAAGATCAAAAACTCAGGTGACAGCAGATGCTGGCAAGGATGTGGAGAAAGAGGAACACTCCTCCATTGTTGGTGGGATTGTACGTTAGTACAACCACTCTGGAAAGCAGTCTGGAGGTTCCTTAGAAAATTGGACATAATATTACCTGAGGAACTAGCTATACCACTTCTGGGCATATACCCAGAAGATGCTCAAACATATAACAAAGACACAGGCTCCACTATGTTCATAGAAGCCTTATTTATAATAACCAGAAGCTGGGAAGAACCCAGATGTCCTTCAACAGAGGAATGGATTCAGAAAATGTGGTACATTTGCACAATGGAGTATTACTCAGCTATTAAAAACAATGACTTCATGAAATTCTTAGGCAAATGAATGGAATTAGAAAATATCATCCTGAATGAGGTAACCCAGTCACAAAATCACACACATGGTATGCACTCATTGAAAAGTGGATATTTGCCCAAAAGCTCGAAACACCCTAGATGCAACTCTCAGACCACATGAAGCTCAAGAAGAAGGAAGACCAAAGTGGGAGTGCTTCGGTCCTTCTTAGAAGGAGTAATAAAATACTCACAGGAGGCAATACAGAGACAAAGTGTGGAGCAGAGCCTGAAGGAGGGGCCATTCAGAGACTGACTTACCTAGGGATCCATCACATGTGGATAGTCACCAAACACAGACACTGTTGTGAGTCCCAGAATGTGCTTGCTGACAGGAGCCTGATATAGCTGTCTCCTGAGAGGCTCTGCCAGAGCCTGACATATACAGAGTTGGATGGTGGCAGCTAACCATTGAACTGATTGCTAGGTCCCCAATGGAAGAGTTAGAGGACTGAAGGATTTGAAGGAGTTTGTGACCCCATGGGGAGAGCAACAATACCAACCAACCATAGCTCCCAGGGTCTAAACAGCCAGGCTGGGAACACAAATGGTGAGATCCATGGCTCCAGTCATATATGTAGCGGAGGATGGCCTTGTCAGGCATTGGTGGAAGAGGAGGCCCTTTGTCCCGTGAAAGCTGGAGGGGGTTCTTACCTGCTGCTCTGAGTACAGTGGTTCCTCTAGGATGGCTCAGGATAAGGTGTCTCCACAGGAGCAGACCAGCTAGGTATCTGTCCCAGCCAAAAGGACCAGGCGCAGGCTAGTATTAGATTTTTGATTGGGAGTCATGTCTATTTCTGACTATACCTTTTCACAGTTCAATGACGACATTGAGCATCATAACCGCCATATAGAGTTGCTCCAGTTGTGGCAAGGTAGCCATTGAGAAAAAATTGCCCTAATTCCTCTACAGACAAAAAATACTTTCCTGGAAAAGACACACAATGTGGAATAGTCAAAAGCTTAACTCTGCCAATATTGAGTAAGCTAGTCCTTCATAATTCCTGCTTCACTTAAGTTCTGTCAGATGGTTCTGGGCCAGAAGGCTGAAGACAGATGCTCCAACGTTTTGTGGAATAGGGGACTTGTCCAAGTAGTCAGCTGTATCTGCAAGTTGTTTAAGTTTTTGAAGCTATGTTTTTGTGCTTCCTATCTAGTCAGGTAATATTTAATTTGTTCTTAGATATCTGAAGGGGTTAAAGACTAGGTATAATCAAACTTAAGTTGTTTAGCATCGAGGAAAATTATGTAGATTTGAAAGAATGGTTTTACGTGGTAATTTAAGTTAAAAATCAGGTATAGAATTGCAAACTCCTTAAGTTAAGATGTATGTTAGAATAATGTACTGAAATTGACAAAATTAATAGACTGGATGTTATTAGTGTATGTCATACCTTGTAGTTTACATAACTGTTGTAACTATGTTCATTGTATATCTGAGAGAAAAGAATTTGTTAATGGATGAAAAGGGGGAAATGTTGTGAGTTTGTTCTAATGCTTGCATTACATTATTTGGGTTCCCAAAATTGCACAAGAATCCAAGAATCCATATGTAAGACGCTGAGGGTCCCTGCCCACAGTTGGTTCTGATTGGTAAATAAAGTTGCTAGCAGCCAATGGCTGGACAAGGATACAAAGGTGGGACTTTAGGATTCGCGGACAAGAGAACCAAGAGAGGAGGAGGATGTAGAACCACCATGCCAAGAAAGCAATCAGGTCTAGACCTGAGAGGTGCAGAAGACAGATCACACCAATCATGTAAGAGCTAGGGAAGAGCGACCCCAGGGATGTCTCCTGATTGGGTCTAAGGCAGTGAAGATGGAATATAGATTTTAGTAAGTAATAACTTAGGCATTGGAGAGGGGAGGTGTTAGCCACGTATAAGTTTTGGAGGGGTTCAGTCATTGAGCTGTTTAAGGCATAATTAAAAGAGAAGGTTAGATGTGTGTCATTCATTTGGGAACCCAGAACATTAGGGCAGGTAGTGAGGAACTCCTGCTGCCATTGCACTGCTGGAGCAATTGGAATGGATTAATCAACTACTACAACATATACATTTTGTGATTTTTTCTTTCTAAGCTTGCTCCACTTCATCTAAACACTGTTTATGATAGTAAACCACAGCACAGAATCTAAACTGGATTGTTTTGAGACCTCCTTTGTCAATGCAATTTATTTGACTATCTTCACTCTATTCTCTGGCAGAATCTTTGGACAAGGGGAAAAAGTAGCCATATTATTCACCAGAATATCACAAGAACAGTTTCTCAGCCATATACTAAACTTTTTCTTATCTGAAACCTCCAGAGCCATGCTTCCACAGCTTGTATCACCCTCAGCAACAAAGTCTTCCGTATTCCTACTAGAATAGCCCATTAAGCCCCACTTAAAGCATTCCAATGCTTTCTGTGATGATTTATATATGCTTGGCTCAAGGAGTGGCACTATTAAAAAATCTAGACTTGTTGGAACTGATGTGTCACTGTGGGCATGGGCTTAAATACACTCATCCTAGCTGCCTGGAAGTCAGTCTTCCCCTAGAGGCCTTCAGATGAAGATGTAGAACTCTCAGCTCCTCCTGTATCATGCCTGACTAGATGCTGCCATGCTCTTTCCTTGATGATAATAGACTGAACCTCTGAACCTGTATGTAAGCCAGCCTCAATTAATTGTTGTCCTTATAAGAGTTGCCTTTGTCATAGTGTCTGTTCATAGCAGTAAAAAACTAAGACAGGAGTTGGAACTGGGGACTGAGGTAATGCTGTAATATGCCTGAACTTCCTTTTGTTTGGAAGGATGTGTATTTGGAGACTTTGGATTTGGAAAGCAGTGGAATGCTTTAAAGTGGGGCTTGATGGACCATCCTAGTAGGAATATGGAAGACTTTGTTGCTAAGAGTGATTTAAAGTGTGCAGACCTGACCCAAGTAGTTTCAGTGTAACAGAATTTCAGTATGTGGCCTAGAGACTGCTTTTGTGGTATCTTTGTGAAGAATGTGGCTGTTTTTGCCATTCTCTGAAGAGTCTACCTGAGGCTAAAGTAAAGAGATTTATATAAATCTCATTGGCAGAAGAAATCTCAAAAACCACAGTAGAGACTTTCTTCTCATGAAGAACATTTTGAACATGCATAGCAAACTTAGAAGGGAAAAATATAAAATATATGGTTACTGTATTAAAAGGGCACCAGGAAGTGAAATGGAGCTGAATCCTGTGTTCAATGATATTAAATTGAATTAAGGGAGTAGTGATCTTGGGGCAAGATCCCACTCAGCTAAGTTTAGGTCCAGGCATGGTAGTACAAGCCTTTAATCCCAGGAGCTAAAGGCAAGCAGATCTCTTAGTTCAAGGCCAGCCTAAGACAGAGGAGGTTTTGGGTAAAGAAAAGCTTGAGTTCAAGTGTGGTACTACACACCTTTAATCCTTGCAATCAGGAGACAGAGTCATCCAGACCTTTCAGTTCAAGGTCAATTTACAGAGCAAGTTCCAGGAGAGTCAAGCTTAGGCACTAAAGGAATTGGAAAATAGAAAGCTGATGATAAAATAATAGAACAAGGAGGGCATGTTCCAGCCCCAACAAGAAGTAGAACTTGGCAGCTTTGACCATGTGGCTCTGGCTTTAGAGTCAAGAATAGAAGGAACTACTAGGACAATTGATGCTGGTTAGCTAGAGCTAAGAAATTAATGGTGATTAAAAAGAGACCAGCATCACTTAGGTGAGGTCTTCTGGAAAGTGTTTTCTGAGAGCACAAAGAAACTGTGTTCCATAGATAGACAAGGTTGTATCTTGTGCTGCATCTGGACTTGATCATGTGTAAGAACCACCTAGGTGATACTGGTTTTGAAGTTATGAAAGGTCATGGAGAGCATCTGAGGCTTGGCACTGTGTGAGGTGAGAGAGACTGGTGGAGGTGCAGTCTCAGTTTCAGTTGATGGCCTAGGACTGAAGGGGTCACTCAAAGTAGTTGAGGCTTGGCACCATGGAGGGAGCCTATGATAGGTTTTAGTGAAGCCTGGTTGCATCAAAAGACCCCAGGGTATTGGAGATGCCAATATCATGGGATAACTACCAAAACCAGCAGTAGCAGTGGAGTGGCGTCAACCAGATCCTAGAGTACTACAGAGGGCAGAGATGAAGAAGTGAACCAAGCCCTTTGTAGGATCCCAGAAGATCATGTGTGGCTCCTAGATATTAGAACAAAAAATTGTACAGCTAAAGATGCCTTGGATACCCCAAGATGTTAGAAATGTCAATGCTGTGGGATACCTATTGAGGAAAGCTGCTAACAGGGAGTGGAACCAGCCCAAGAGAATGAATTTTGTTGCTGCTGAATGCCAGTTCTGCCAACAACAGCCAACAAGGTTGAAAGGAATTGGAGATCTAAAGAGCACTTTGATACCAGATATGGAGATGTGGAGTTTGGAGTTTGCCCAGTTGGGTTTTGGTTGCTCTTTGATCCAGTATTTCCTCACTATGGTATTTTGGAATGGTTATGTATAGCCTAAATGATGTTGGAGGTATGTGACCAGCTTTTTGATTTTGATTTCTTAAGGGATTACAGTCTAGAGATTTCATGAATCTCAGAAGACAGTGAACTTTGGACTTTTAACCTTGTAGAGACTGTTATAAACTATAGGATTTTTTTTTTAAATTTATTTATTATATATGAGTACACTGTAGCTGTCTTCAGACACACCAGAAGAGGGCATCAGATCTCATTACAGATGGTTGTGAGCCACCATGTGGTTGCTGGGATTTGAACTCAGGACCTCTGGAAGTGCAGTCAGTGCTCTTAACCACTGAGCCATCTCTCCAGCCCAAACTATAGGATTTTTGAAGTTAGACTAAATGTATTTTGCATTACGCTGTGCCTAAGTGTGGCCCCATAGACTCATGTGCTTGAACAAGCCTCTGGGGGCCAGGTAGTGGAATGTAGTAGTGTTAGGAGATGTGGCTTTGAAGCTCCATCCAGTGCAGAAAACTCAGTTTACTCTTGGCTGCCATCAGAACAAGATGCAGAACTCTCAGTTCCTTCTGTGCTATGCCTGCCTGGATGTTGCCATACTCCTGCCTTGATGATAATGTACTGAGCCTCCATACTGTAAGCTAACCCCAATTAAATGTTGTCTTTTATAACAGTTGCCTTGGTGACAATGTCTCTTTAGAGCAATGGAAACCTTAATGAAGACAAAGTGATTAAAATGTAAAGTTTATTTGGCTGTTTTATTTTCTCTTTTGCTTGTATCTGATTGCAAAGAGAGTTCACTGTTTTATGTTTAGTTGGAAGTCTGTTTATCTTAACTGGCTCTAAATCAATGTGACATCTTGTAATTCTCAGACTTTTCTGAGAGAAATCAATGTGTAACAAAACATTTAATGAAATCCGAGCAACGTGAGGTTTGCCTAAGAAGTTGTAATCAGCAAAAACTCTTACAGTTTAACAATTTTATCGGCATAAATCTTAATTTGGTATACTATGTGATGCAAGCAATTTGGATTCAACACTTCGTAAAATATTTTATTGATCTTTGAGAATTTCATGCATCACATTTTGATCATATTCCCCTCATCTCCCTCTCTTCAAATACTTCCAGCTATGTTCCCATTCAACTTAAACAAACAAACAAAAACAGAGTTTGCAGGTAAATAAAGAGAGCTAAAGAAAATTATCCTGAGTAATCTCATCTAGACCCAAAAAAACAAATATATTTGTTTATATCTTAGGTGTTAAGTCTTTGATAAGCAAGTTACTATCCTCATAACTACAGAGATAGATATAGATAAGGAACTAACATGGAGGGAAGGAACATTTTGGGGAGGTAAAATAGAATAAATAGTTATGGTTAAATGGGGAGGGAGCAGAGGGACGATCAATCATGGAGGGGGAGGGGAAAAGGGGAATACTCGGAAAGACAGATCAATCTCAGTACCATTTGAGAAGTCCTGGAAACTTAATACAGTAGAAACTCTTACATAATTAACATATGTGACATGGAGTAAATCTAAACTGGAATAGTCAATATGACATCTCTCACCAATGAGTGAATCTACCAGTGCTGGGAATGGACTACATCTAATTAGGTTGTTGTCCACAGGGGCACCATGGAAACCCCCAAATATCTCAATTATTGTCAAAGCTATTGATTATGATCCACAAACTTCAGCCTTATAGCTGATGACAATACCTAGTTAACTCACTGAATGTGAAGTAGTTGAGATGGTGCCTATCGAGAGGTTTTAACCCTATTGAAAAGTAGTGTTCATGGTGCTGGAAGACATCTGTATACTACCAGATGAGGTAGGTAAATGCCTACCTAGATTCAATGTCTGCAATCAGCAATGGTGACTTGCCTGGAAAGATAACTTGGTGTGACAGTGCCATGAAAGTTGTGGTAGCAACCAGGCACTCTCTCGTTGTAATTAAGGTCTACTATCTGAGATACAACCCATGCCTGACACTGCTCCAGTGGCCAAGACTCAGAATAGGCTAGGCACCTAGAAGAAACCATACACTATTGTTCTCCTAAAGGTGTGTAGCAATTAAATGACTCTTAATGACATTTGCTATACTCATAGATTAGTGCCTTGCTCAGCTGTCATCAGAGAAGCTTCCTCCTGCAGCAGAGACACACAGCTAGACATTAAGTAGAGAACAGAGACCTTGAACATGCAATCTTAAATGAGTTGTCTTACTCAAATCTCTATCTTCCTCAGGGAACTCTGCAGAAGAGGAGATAGAAGTACTTCAAGATCCAGAGTGAGAAGAGGACACCAGGAAAAAAAGGCTTTCTAGTCAAAACAGGACTCATACAAATACAACTCATAGATACCATGGCCGCATACATAGAATCTGCCCAGGACTAAGCCAGATGTGGTTTCAATGCTGAGAGTGGAAGCAGACACAAACCCTTTTCCCTAACTCAGAAGCTATTTCCAATTGCTAATGTCTTTTAAGAAAAAAAAAGTGTTATTTTTCCCCAATGAAGTCTCACTGAATGACAGGCTTCATGTCCCTCAGTAGTTGGCCAAGACAAAATCAACTCAATGGTATTGTTGGAGTTTTATTGTTTGTTTGTTTGATTGTCTATCTTATGGATCCTTTGCTTACCTAATATGGTTCCCAATTTTGGTTTTATGAGTTTTCTGTCTGTGTAAATGTGTTACTGGATAGGAGGAAGAGAAAATTGTGTGCTAGGTGAGACTCTTGTGCTGCATGTGGTACCTAAAGCAGAAGAGACTATTTCGAAGTTTGGAAGGTGTCAATGTTATCCCTACAAGATTGCTAGCCCCATACCTGCTTTGAATTGTCACTGTCTCTGGGTATATGACAGGATTTCTGGGCTTTATTTCCTTGATCTTTTAAGAACCATGATATAAGGAACCCTAAATTATTTCTTTTTTCATTTACAATTATTTGCTTAATTATTCATTAATATTTATTTATTTATTTATTGTGTGCATGCATATGTGTGTGTGTCTGTGTGTGCACTCCCATGTGTACACACATGCCTTGGTACATAAAGCTGTATTCTGTTCTTTAATTCCATGAGGTTGGTCCCAGAGTTTGAGGTGGTCCATTTGAATATCAAGTGCCTTTATTCTCTGAATCTTGCCATGTCTCAATCCTGTCTTGGTTAGCTCTCTCTTTTCAGGATAATCAAGATGGGCAATATAATGAGATGTCAAGAAAGGAACTAGGCTAAGGATGAAAGGGGAGATGATGGTCCACAGGGAGAGATGAGAGACGTGGATATGGAGAAAGAAGAAGAAACAATTAAATATGAAGGGAAGGATAGTGCTCTATGGCTCATGCTCAGAGGGAAATACATTTTGGGAAGAATTTAAACATTTTGTCCTATTTTTCTCAGACTCATAATATGTCTTCACTGTGTAAATGGAATGGTGGAAACTCAAAGCTTGGAATGACCACACACCCAGCTATATTCTAGAAATTTCAGTGTTACTGACACTGCATGTTGTTGCTAAAATCCTTTCCATTGAAGGGAAGTAAACAGTATCTTCCCCCTTCCCTAACGTTCCATTGACACAACAAAGTATGTTGCCACCAATTTCCATCCTTCCATAAAAATGAATTTATAGGGTTTACTTACAGTGCAGAGGTGAAGGGTTATTTACATGAGTGTGGGTTCTCCCTGAAATAGGCTGCACTGAACACTTTCCCAAGCATGGTGACGACTGTCTCATAGCTGGATAGATGAAGCCTTCCTCACCATAGTCTTCCCCACCTACAAACCCCAGCCTGTCTCCAAGGCTGCATGCAGTTAGAATTGAAGGGAATATAACATTCAGTATGGAGTGGCTGGATGCTCAGGTAAAGGTCCCACGATCTTCCCTGCTCCTTCTTCTACAAGATGATGTCAAGGATTGACAGTCCAGCTGGGATGATCTTCTGCATTTAGGCCCAGCTGGACTTTCTAAGACAGCAATTGTTTGATTTGTGAGATAGTCCTCCTACACAGCAAAAGTATAGGCTGAGGACATTTCTGTTGCTCCCTTTTCTGTCTAGAACCATGTGTTAAAGCACATGTAGCATCCTAAGTGCCCCTAAAGGCTTTTCCTGATTCTATGGAGTATCATGTTGATGGTTGTACAGGGGGAAGCCTATACATGTACGGCTCTGTTGGAGGCAGGATCCTATATTCAGGGCTCTGCTGTTCCTCCAACAAACCAGTAAAGGCTACAGGATTCTGTGGGAAGATGAATACTTTCAAACCAGTCTCCCTGGTGATTTTTTTTTCTTTCCAAGGAAAGTAAGCTGAGAAAAAAACTGATGCAGCAGGGGTAGAGGAAGTCTGGCTTCAGCTGTAATCAAGGCAGAGGCCCCAGAGCTTGCTCAGTGAATAATTGAAATTATCATAGGTTTGGGGAGAGGTGTAATTGGAGATGTGGTAGAACTGTCATTGGATGTGCAGTGACTACTTAGGGTTTGTAGGTCCCTGGCTGCCAGAATACCTGCCTGGGCCACATTGTCCACACACATTTAGTTGACTATAGATGATATGCCAGTAATAATCAGAATGCAGTAAATTTGAGAGCTCTAACCACTGTGTGAGACATGAATGTACATCTCTTCTTACAAATGTACAGGGGTAGTAAGGCACAAATGCGTAAAGTGCCTCTATCTTTCAGGGTCAACCCTTGGCTTCTAGCACCGAATTCCTGCCTAACATTTTGCCGTGTGAGTGTAGATCAGACCGTGTCTTTTCATAGTCCTCTTCCTCATGGCTCCTCAGGAAGATATCCTTCTCGAAGATGGGCCCTGCAACCTCAACTGAAGTGATAGATGACAGCTAGCACATCAGCTTGGACATTAATCTCCAACAGGTTCTGGGTACCTAAACACAGGCAACACACTGTCACTTTCATGAAATAAACCAGGGAATTTCCATGATTCTTGTTCATTTCCAGGTTAATCTGGCTTCCTGGTGTGTTCTGGGATGTTTCTTGATACACAAGACCATGACACAGTTGCTTACATGAGCATTGAAAGAACAATGAGGTGACTTCTGGTATTTTGTTGTCAGGGTTCATAGTCTCTAGCTTTTACAGATCTCCTCCCCTCTCTCTTTCTGATCCTAAGTACTTTATAGAAAAGAACAAAGTCGTTTTACTGTATGCTTTGTCAACACAGCTTTAAAAATCAAAATTTGTGATTTCTTTATAGGAAGCAAATTTTAAACTAAATATAAAAGAATGCAGTCACATTCAAGGACAGTTGATAGTCCATATGCTGCAATGCCACACTCAGGTGTACACAGGCAATCGTACAGTGAAACAGACATCGTAATGCTGGGACTGTTCTCACTTTGTGAGGGCAATAAATATTGTCAAAGGACCATCCTGAGTGATTGAGCAATGATTACTGAGCTGTGGGGAGATTTAACATTTCCTGTGACTGAGATATCTGTGTCTTCTACCTTGTCTCCAGCATCCAAGTTTCTCTTTTCCATGTCTTGCACTCTGAGGTTTGTGTTTTGCCACCTAACTTTTTCATTTCTGGTTTTATCTCCAGTTGAGTTTTCTGTAGGAATTCTATTTCTACTTTTATGTGTTGAATGGTTTCATCATTTCACTTTCTGTTCCTTTGTGTTTTCATAACTTCATTAAAGGAGTTTTTTCATATCCCTTCAGTTCCTTGAACATCTTCACAATTGCTATTTTGAAATCTGTCTTTCTTCATGCTGGTGTCTAGGTAAATAGGTTTGAAAACACAGAGATGATTCTAGGTGTGACTATCTGGTCTTTGTTGGGTGGTTATTATCTTCCTTAGTTTCTTATTGTTATTTTTGTTATTAGAGGTGGAATTATCTTTGTGTGGCTATCTTCTTTTGGATTTGTTGGAAGAGGATTACTTTCTTGCTTTGTTTAGGATATAATTTCCCTCTTTGTATTGTAGCTTTCCCTCTAATATCCTTTGTAATGCTGGGTTTGTGGAAAGATATTGTGTAAATTTGGTTTTGTCATGGAATATCTTGGTTTCTCCATCTATGGTAATTGAGAGTTTTGCTGGGTATAGTAGCCTGGGCTGGCATTTGTGTTCTCTTAGGGTCTGTATGATGTCAGTCCAGGATCTTTTGGCTTTTATAGTCTCTGGTGAGAAGTCTGGTGTAATTCTTATTGGTCTGCCTTTATATGTTACTTGGCCTTTTACCCTTACTGCTTTTAATATTCTTTCTTTTTTTGTGTGCATTTGATGTTTTGATTATTATGTGATGAGAAGTATTTCTTTTCTGGTCTAGTCTATTTGGTGTTCTGTAGGCTTCTTGTATGTTTATGGGCTTCTTGTTCTTTAGGTTAGGGAAGTTTTCTTCTATAATTTTGATGAAAATATATATTGGCCCTTTCAGTTGGGAATCTTCACTCTCATCTATACCTATTATCCTTAGATTTGGTTTTCTCATTGTGCCCTGGATTTCCCGGATCTTTTGTGTTAAGAACTTCTTGCATTTTGCCTTTTCTTTGACAGCTGTGTCAATATTTTCTATGATGTCTTCTGTACCCGAGGTTCTCTCTTCTATCTCTTGTATTCTGTTGGTGATGCTTGCATCTATGACACCTGATTTTTTTCCTATGTTTTCTATCTCCAGGGTAGTCTCCCTTTGTGATTTCTTTATTGTTTCTATTTCCATTTTTATTTCCTGGATGGATTTGTTCAATTCCTTCACCTGTTTGCTTGTGTTCTCTTGTAGTTCTTTAAGGGATTTTTGTGTTTTCTCTTTAACGGCTTCTACCTATTTACCTGTGTTCTCCTCAAATTCTTTGAGAGTGGTGTTTAGGTCCTTCTTAAAGTTCTCTATCATCATCATTAGAAGTGATTTTCAATCTGAATCTTGCTTTCCTGGTGATATGGGGAGTTCAAGACTTTCTAGTGCGGGAGAACTAGGTTCTAATGATGCCAAGTACCCTGGGTTGCTGATGCTTATGTTCTTGCACTTGCCTTTTGCCATCTAGATCACCTTAGCACTACCTGTCTCGTCTCTTACTGGAGCCTGTCTTTCCTATTATCTTGGTTGTTTCAGAACTGTGTGGGGTGGGTGTTATTACCTGGGTTAGAGCTAGGGCCCAGAATCTGCTCAGTGCTCTGGTCCAGACCAGAAGGTACCTGTGCTCTGGGCCAGGAGTGAATTCCTGGGTCCTAGTGGGTCCCAGTTACTTCCTGTTTGATTGGCGTGGAGTTGCTGTCTCCTTACCTAAGATACTGCCCAGGTTAGAGCTCCTGGGAGGCCTGCTCCCTCTGGGATTTGTGAGATTGGGTGCAGAGCTGCCATCCAGGATCTGCTCAGTGCTTGGTCTCAGACAGGAAGGAACCAGTGTTCCAGGCCAGGAGTGAATTCCTGGGTCCATGTGGGTCCCAGTTACTCCCTGTTTAGGGGGTGTGGCGTTGCTGTCTCCTTAACTAAGATACTGCCTGGGAGGCCCACTTCCTCTGGGATTTGTGAGATTGGGTGCAAAGCAGCCTGCTGGGATCTGCTCCTCTTCCTTGGTTTCTGTTGCACTCTCTGGATCTTAGAAAACTGTGGTGTTTGTAAGATGTCTCATAGTGAACTCTTCTGCAGATTGGTGGATGGCAAAGAGGACTAGAGGTGGGCTAGAACAAAAGCTGAGAGGGGCTTCAGGAAAGAGCTAAGGTGATACTGTCTTCATCAAAAGATAGAGTCCCCAGGGAGCTCGATATGTGGTGGAAGGAAGGCTTTTTTGCAAGTAGGTTGCAGTAAGGCAAAGAATGATCTGGAGAAACAGGTTTCAGTGGGCTACAGGGAGCCTGGGTATGAGACAAGGGTTAGAGTCTCCAGTGAAAAGACTTGGGGGGGGGAGGAAGGTACCTGTAAACAGGTTGCTACCAATCCTAGGGTGAAAGTAGAGAGGTCTTTATGCAGGACAGGTAGGAGAGAGGGATTCCCTAAACAGAGCTTACCAGCTATGGCCACTGGGGTCCTAGGGTTGAAAGTGCTTCTAGGTATTGGGGGCTGACAGACAGGATTAGGATGAGTCAGGGGAGGGCAGTAAGAAGGTCCACAGGAAGGAGGAAAGCTCTGCTCCCAGGAATGGAGGTAGGATGAGAGTTCAGTCTCCTGAAAGCCAGCTGCTACAGGGATGGGGGTGAGGCTACAGAATGTAATGAAGGACAGGAAGAAGAGTGTAAATCACCTACTTGAATCTAAGCCTGGCATGGTCACTAGGGTTCCAGATAGAGGCTGTTTCAAGATATATGCTGCTCACACAAAGGGATGAGAAGAGAAAGGAAAGCTTGCTGTACTGCCAGGATTCACGAGTCCCCAGGGAATGGAGGAGGTAGTGTGTGAGAACAGGCCACTACAAGCTCTGATCTGTTTCAAAATGGGATCTTTTACAGTTTTTGCAAATCTCTAACTGACAGCAATAGAGTGTTTAATTAATGTATTCTCCCCCTTTTAATGTCCTTTATGTCCCCCCTTTCTGATTAGTCCTTCCTTCCTTCCCTTTTTTCCTTCCTTCCTTCCTTCCTTCCTTCCTTCCTTCCTTCCTTCCTTCCTTCCTTCCTTTCTTAGCTCTCGATGTCCTAGAACTCACTTTGTAGTCTATGCTGGCCATGAACTCAGAGATCTTTCAGTTACTGCCCAGGAAATAACTGCCTGTGCTGAGAACTCCCTCTTAAATGCTAGCTTTTCATCTAGGTGAGCTGAAATAAAAAATCTTCCTTAATCTTTTTAAAAGAGGAAGCAAAACAAAACAAAAGCAGAAACAAAAACTTGAAACCCTTAAAAACACAACCAAACAAAGCAGAGCAAGCAGAAAAATATTTCAGTCTATACTGCATCCAGAGACACAGTCCCTACATTTAATTTACAACTTCAGTTTAAGGACTGGCGAGATCATGCAACAGGCAAAGCTTCCTTCCCCAAAGCCTGATAATCTAAGTTCAATCTTTGGGATCAGCTCCAGCATGATGTTTGTCTTTGATCTCTGGACATACCTGCTGTGATTCACATGCACTAACAAACGAAAAACAAACTCACTAACTAACTAACTAACTAACTGACTAACTAACTGACTATGTATTATAAGAGTAGAGTCCACTTAGTTATACACATTTATTTGCAAAAATGTTTTAGATTAGACACAACAAGAATCGCAACCTATACTATGGGTCCCTAGTTCACAGAATAGAGGAATCTACTCCAGTTGCCTAGTGCATACCCAAAGGACAAGAGGGTTGGAATTAGTCTCACATCTACATCTGTTCCTGATTTTCCCTTAGTCCACCTCAGATCCATGATCACCTTCTGATTCCAGAACAGCCATGTCTGGACACAGCAGGGACATAGGATTGTTTATTTACAGAAAAACATAATCAACAGATGAGGTATTGATGAATATTTATTCTCCCATACTAACTTCTTCATTAAGCAAGCAGAATTTCCTGAAAGTTAGAAATGTTTTTAATGGAGAGATGAAATAAGGAAGAGAGCCTTAAGGTACAAGAGGTACTGAAGTGCTCAGACCCAGAAGCTGGGGCACAGCTGCCTGTGTGTCTCTGCCTGTGGGCAGAGGCTTTAGGAAGAAGGCTAGTGGCTATGTTAGTGATTGGCAAAGCTTCTGGTGACTTGATTAATGCTAAGTTAGCCTCTGTATCAAATGGAGGCAGCAGGGCCTGAGTTGTGCCTCTGTCCCTGCTAGAGGACTAGATAACACCAGATAACACCACGTCCCCTCCCTCTTCTCATCATTGAGACTTTTTATTCAGTGCCTTCCTGTGATGCTCCACCAGTGTCCCGATCCACTCTGAGGTTTTCTCCCTGGCTTCCTCCCAGCTGACAAGTAGCTCATAGCCCAGATCTCATTGAGCTTTCTTGTAGGAGAAGGCAGACACACTATTTGACACTGTGACCAAGAACCAACTAAAGGGTGGTCTATAGTTGTAGACTGAATGTACCAGGAAGCTCACAGTTTCCAGTAGAAAGGCAAGCCAGTAGAGGAAGTGGAAGGCTCCAGATGGAATCAAGATGAAGGTCCTATTCCTTGCTCAGGGGATAATTTAAATCATCATAGCTTTGGTGAGGGGTGTCATCTGAGATATAGCAGAACTTGGATGCTTTGTGACTTCTTGGGGTCTTGAAGGCCCCTGGCAGTCAGAATGTGAGCCCAGGTCACATTGCCCACATACACTGTGTTGGCTTTTGAGAATTTTCCGGTAGTATTCAGAATACCCTGGTTTTTGAGGGACCTAATCATATGTTAGAAAGTTTTGAGCTTCTCTCTCCATAAATGTACATGAGTCTTAAGGCACAAGTATTCAAAGTGCCATTATGTTTTGGGATGTTCTTACTGGCTGTCAGCATTGCCTTCTCAGCCATATTTTTGAGGTATTGGTGTGGATCAGGCCATGTGCTCTCATGATGCTTTTCCTTACAGCCACTCAGGACGATCTCCTTGTAGGAGTTTGGTCCAGCCACAATTATTGAGCTGCTGTAGATGAAGGCTGGCACACTGGCTTCCACACAAGCATCCAAAAGGAGCTGAGTACCTGCTCATAGGAAGCTTACCATTACTGCTACCAAATAAGACAACGGACCCACTGTGGCAATGGGGTTAGATTGGTCACCATTCCAACTCCAGTGGAAGGGCTACTATAGACCTGAGTGCATTCCCACCTTATATGGACTCAAACCTACCACTCTATATTCACAGAATAACCCCCAAATGAGAAGAGATGACATATAAATTCTGGTAAAAAGGGATTTCTAGGTTTCTTAGTTCATAAAGACCCTCTCTGTATCTCTCTCTATCTCTCTCTCTGCCTCTCTCTCTCTCTCTCTCTCTCTCTCTCTCTCTCTCTCTCTCTCACACACACACACACACACACACACACACACACACACACACACCATGAGTATATGTGTTTATTTGTACTAATTTTATTTCAGGAATAGGGATCAAACCTAGGCTCTTCCACTTGTTACAAAAGTTCCTTCCCACTGAGTCACTGTCCTAATTTCCTTCAGTTTCTGTGATAAACACTGTGATCACAGAAAAGTGGGACAGAAGGGTTGACATGGCTCATGCATCCCAATCACAGTTCAACATGAAGGAAATCACTGCAAGGACAAAGGCAGAAAACATGTACAAATGCTACTCACTTCCTTGCTTCCCATGACTGCACACTTTGCTTATATATATAACCCAGGACAACCTACTTGCTCAGTGTTAACACAGACCATAGGAGCTGGACCATCTCATATCAATCATTAATCAAAAAATAACCCACAGAAACATCCACAGGCCAATCTGATGGGAGCAATTCTGTAGTTGAGATTCCCTCCTCCAGGTGACTACCATGTGTCAAGCTGACAAAAACTAACCAACATTTTTACTTTGAAAAGTACTTCCTAAGATTCTTTTTCTCCTCGAAAAGTATTCCTTTATATGTTCTAAATACTGACATCAATACATTAGTTTGGGGCTCAATGATTGAGCCTTTGCCTTGAGTGCAAGCTTTGGTCCCCAGAAAAAAACAAATAGTTTTAAAAAAGACTTTCCGACTAAATAAAAGTAAACAGTTACTAATTCTCATGTGTTTCATTTCATTAAAGGAGGGTTATTTTTTTAATTCTAAAATGCAAGGTAATATATTCTTCGAAGTAGTTCAGAATTTATAGCATGCCCATGCAGATTTAGAGTGAGTTTTTCATTTCATTTTCCAAATATAGTCTTAATATATGGTCCAGATTGGGCTTGAAGTTATGATCTTCCTGAAGCTCAAGAAGATGATCTTAAATCAAATCTTATAAAGATGATAGAGTTTTTAGAGTGGAAATGAACAAATCCCTTAAAAAATACAGGAAAATGCATTTAAGTAGGTAGAGGTCTCTAAAGAAGAAATAAATAAATATAAAGAAATACAGGTAAGTAGAATCAAACAGTTGAAGGTTATGAATGAAACTATCCAAGAACTAAAAATGGACATGGAAGCAATAAAGAAAATAGAGACAATCATGTAGGTGAAAAACCCAGGGAAGAGAACAGAAGCAACAAATATAAGCATTACCAACAGAATGCAGGAGGTGGAAGAGAAAATCTTAGGCATAGAATATATGTTGGAAGAAATCTATTCATTGATCAATGAAAATACAAAATCCAGAAAGTTCATGACACAACACATCCAGGAAATTTTGGGACACCATGAAAAGTCCAAACCTAAGAATAATAGAGTATAAGAAGGAGAATAGTCCCAGCTCATAGGCCCAGAAAACATCTTCAGCCAAGTCACAGAAGAAACTTCCCCTAACCTAAAGAAAGAGATGCCAATAAACATACAAGATGCATACAGAACACCAAACACATTGGATCAGAAAAGAAAATGCTCCCACCACATAAAAATCAAAACACTAAATGTATGGAACAAAGAAAGAATATTAAAAACTGCAAGGGGAAAAGTCCAAGTAGCATATAAAGGCCTACATATCAGAATTACACCCAACTTCTCAACAGACCTTCTAAAAGCCTGGCAGGTGTCTTGCAGACCCTAAAAGACCACAGATGTCAGCTAATACTAATGTATACAGCAAAATGTTTGATCACCATAGATGAAAAACCAAGGTATTTCACGACAAAACCAAGTTTGAACAATAAATTTCAACTAACTTAGCCCTACAGAAGATAATAGAAGGAAAACCCCAACCAATGAGGCTAACTATACTAAAAAACACAAGGAACAAATGATTTCACAGCATGAAAATCAAAAGAGGAGAAACACACACACACACACACACACTACCACCATCAAAATAACAGGAATTAAGAATCATTAGTCATTAATATCTTTTAACATAAGTTGACTCTGTTTTCTCACCGCCCCCCCACACACACACACACACAAGATATAGGCTAACAGAATGGGCATGTAAAGAGGCTCCATCATTCTGTTGTATACAAGAAACACATCTAAGCAACAAAGATAGATAGGCATAATTTTAGAGTAAAGGACTGGAAAAAGGGTTTCCAAGCAAACAGACCCAAGAAAAAAGCAGGAGTAACCATTCTAATATCTAATAAAATAGACTTTCAACCAATAGTAATCAAAAGAGACAGGGAAGGACACTTCATATTCATGAAAAGAAAAATCCACCAAGAGGACTTCTCAATTTTGAAAATCTATGATCAAAATTCAAGGCACCCACATTCATCAAAACTAAATTACTAAAGCTTAAGTCATGCATTAGACCCCATACATTAATAGTGGGAACCTATAACACCCTACTCTCACCAGTAGACAGGTCATTGAAACAGATACTAAACAGAGAAATAGTGAATTTAACAGAGGTTATAATTCAAATGGACCTAACAGATATTTATAGAACATTTCATCCAACCACAAAAGAATATGCCTCTTCTCAGCATCTCATGAAACCATCTCTCAAACTGACCGTATAATTGGTCACAAAGCAAGCTTCAACAGTTACAAGAAGACTGAAATAACCCCTTGCATATTATTAGATCTCCATGGATTAAAGATGAACTTCAACAGATACAGAAACAACAACAAATCTACATACTTATGAAAACTGAACAACTCTCTGTTCAATGATCACTGGTTCTGGGAAGAAATAAAGAAAGAAATTAAAAACTTTCTAGAATTCAATGAAAATGAGGGTACAACATATTCAAACTTTCAGAATACAATGAACACAGTTCTAAGAGGAAAGTTCATAGCATTACATGCCTTCATAAATAAATTGGAGAGTTCTCTTACAAACAATTTAAAAGTACACCTGAAAACTCTAGAACAAAAAGAAGCAAACACACCTAGGAGGAGTAGATGTCAAGAAATAATCAAAATCAGGACTGAAATCAGTCAATTAAAGACAAAGAGAACAATACAGAGACTCAAGAAAACCAAGGGCTGGGTCTTTGAGAAAATCAACAAGATAGACAAATCCTTAGTCAAATTATCAAAAAGGCAGAGACAGTACCTAAATCAATAAAATCAGAAACAAAAAGAGAAATATATCAATAGCCATTGAAGAAATTTAAAGAACATTTAAGTCTTACTTCAACAGTCTGTACTCCCCAAAATTGTAAAATATGAATGAAATGGTAGATGATTTTCTAGACAGATACCTATTACCCAAGTTAAATCAAGATCAGGTAAACTATCTGAATACTCCTATAACTCTTAAAGAACTAAAAGCAGTCACTGAAGTCTCATAACAATAGCAACAAAAAAGTCCAAGGCCAGAGGTTTTAGTGCAGAATTCTACCAGACTTTCAAAGAAGAGATAATCCCAAGATTGCTCAAACTATTCCACAAAATAGAAACAGAAGGAACATTGTAAAACTCGTTCTGTGAAATCACAGTCATCTTGATACCTACACCACACAAATATTCAATAAAGAAAGAGAATTTCAGAACAATTCTCCTCATGGATAGTGATGCAAAAAAATTGACAAAATACTCGCTAAACAAATCCAAGAACACATCAAAGAAATCATCCACCATGATCAAGTAGACTTTATCCCAGAGATACAGGGGTGGTTTAATATATGAAAATCCAGCAACGTAATCCACCATATTAAAAATAAAACCAGAAAGAAAAAACACGTGGTAACCTCATTAGATTCTGAGAAAGCCTTTGACAAAATCCAAGACCCCTTCATGTTAAAAGTCTTGAAGAGATAAAAGATACAAAAGATATAGCTAAACATATTAAAGGCAATATCCAGCAAGCCAATAACCAACATCAAATTAAATGGAGAGAAACTTAAGGTAATTCCACTAAAATCAGGACAAGACAAGGATGCCCCTCTCTCTCCAATATAGTACTTGAAGTTCTAGCTAGAGCAAATAAGACAACTTGAGGTGATCAAGGGAATACAAATTGGAAAGGAAGAAGTATAGTATCGCTATTCACAGATGATATGATAGTATATGCAAGTGACCCCCAAAATTCTACCAGAGAACTATTATATCTAATAAACACCTTCAGTAAAGTGGCTGGATACAAAATTAACTCAAAAGTATCAGTAGCTCTTCTTTATACAAATGATAAACAAGCTGAGAAAGAAACTAGGGAAGCAATAACATTCAAAATAGCCACAAATAATATAAAATATGTTAAAGTAAAAACTTCTGGTTTAGAAAGTCAGTTATGTCAAAGATGTTTTGTTTAGGCACACAGGTGAAGGGATGCCTTGCTCAAGTAGACATGTGAAGGAATGTTTTCCTGGGGCAGACACAAGTGAAAGGATGTTTTGCTACAGTGGACATGTGAAAGGATGTATGGTGAAGGGATATAAATATGGCCCCACAGACAGTGGGAGCTGGAGCATTGGTTTGGTTTGCTCCACCTTGCTATTCTTTGCTAACTACATACATATATTGGTTTGCCTTATATAGCATTGTTGAGTTCCACTAGTGGTTAATGCCACTATTGAAAGCAACTCACCAAAGAATTGCTTGTGAAGTTCCTGTGGCAGCTTGTAACTTCTGTGGCCTTTTCTCAGGCCAGTTGCCCAGCCTTTTGGTTTCTTGAGGATTAAACTACAGCTGCTGGTTTCTGTGGGGTGTCTGACTGCCAAGTGGACTGGACTGTAGCTGCCGAATTATATTTGGTATTTGCTATGGGACTGAACTGCTGACAAAGAAGATTGAGCTCACCCCCAAAGAACTATTGTAAACATGTTCACTTCCTCCGCATGCTAATAACTTTTCTCTTCCACTGTCTTAGTGGGTGGTGAGCAAGAGGAGAGGTTGAATATTTGTTAAATTAGACTGCAAAAAGTTTATGCCTACAATATCTTGGTGTAATTTTAACCAAGAACTTGAAGGATGTATACGACAAGAATTTTATGTCTCTGAAGAAAGAAATGGAGGAAGACCTCAGAAGATGGAAAGATCTGCCATGCTCATGAATTGGTAGGATTAGCATAGTGAAAATGGACGTCTCACCTAAAGCAATCTACAGATTCAATGCAATTCCCATCAAAATTCCAACACAATTTTTTACAGACATTGCAAAAACAATTCTCAACTTCCTATGAAAAAAAAAAAAACCCAAACGCAAAAAACTCAGGATAGCTAAAACAATCCTGAACAATAAAAGAACTTCTGGAGGAATCAGCATCCCTGACTTGAAGCTGTACTAATGAGCTATAGTAATACAAACTTCATGACATTGGTATAGAAGCAGACAGGTTGATCAATGGAATCAAATCAAAGACCAAGAAATAAACCCACACACCTACATACACTTTACTTATAACAAAGAAGCCAAAGTGGAAAAGGAGAGCATCTTCAACAAATGGTGCTGGTCTAACTGGAGGTCTGCATTTAGAAGAATCCAAATAGATTCAAAATGTTCACTCTGCACAAAACTCAAGTCCAAGTGGATCCCAAGGGAGAGCTACTGCAGGGGAGAGAAAATGGAAATGGAGGAGGGCATCAGTAGAAAATGGCAGACTGTTGTGGGAGTAGAGTTGGATGGGTGGGGAGATCCCAGGGTGCTATGGGGGTGACTAGCTGAGAAAACTAACAGTGGGGCATATGGATCCTGAAATGCCCACTTCCTGTAGCCAGACAGGACTCCCAGAGAAGGGATAAGGACAGTCACCCACCCACAACACCTTAGACCCAACATGTGTCTTACCTACAAGATGTGAAGGAACAAAAAGAGAAACAAGATGGTGGGAATGGCCAACCAATGACTGGCCAAAATTAAAACCCACTTGGAGGACCTGTGGTTTTTGGTTTGTTTATATTGTGGGTTACATTTATTAATTTACATATGTTGAACCACCCATGCATCTCTGGGATTAAGTCGAATTGATCATGGTGGATAATCTTTTTGATGGGTCCTTGGATTTAGTTTCAAAGTATTTTATTGAGAATTTTTGTATCTATGTTTACAAGAAAAGTATGCTTCTGAAACACTCACTCTTTGTTGAGTCTTTATGTGGTTTGGGCATCAGGGTAACTCTGGTCTCATAAAACAAGTTGGGCAATGTTTTTTCTCTTTCTCTTTTGTGAAATAATTTGAGTAGTATTGCCATTAACACTACTTGGGAAGTCTGATAGAATTCTCTGTTAAAACCATCTGGGCATAGAATATTTTGTTTTGTTTTGTTTTGTTTTGTTTTGTTTTGTTTTGTTTTTGTTTTGTTTGGGAGACTTTCGTTTTTCTGTTTCAGTAGGGGTTATAAGTCTCTACAAATTGCTTATCTGATTTGATTTAACTTTGATTAATGATATGTATTGAGAAAATTATCCATTTCTTTTACCCTTTTCAATTTTGTGGAATACAGGTTTTTAAAATATGTCCTTCTACAGCCAAAGAAGATGGTCTTCGCCAGCTCTGCCAAGAAATACCATTTTTGGGGAACGTGAGACCTCCAATTCAGATACTCTCCTGTAACACCCTTCTTGCCATCCTCCTGGTATTATTTCTAACCAGTTTATTAATCAGTTCTTGTTACAGGATTAACAGTTGCTGTCCACAGAAGAGCCTGGTACACATGTCCATGGAATGGGCCCCAATGATCAAAAAGCCAGCTCCTCCCCCAACGGACTACACCCTTACACAGCAGGAAGTAGTTTAAGAGAGACACGGTGCCCCTTTCACCATCAGCTTCTCCTCTCCTTATTTTCTTTTTTTATAATAAGAAAAAGTGGGGTATGTTAGTAAAAGCCTGAACTCAGTGACATCATATTCAGGGGCCAGTGACTCCTACGTTGCTAAGACAAGCACTCCCAGAATTCACCTGCCTCACTCACCTACACCTGGGAAGTTACACATCATCACCCACTTGAATAGTTGAGACCGCCCAACCTCCCTGTCTTCCTCTTTTCTCTTCTCGTTGCCTGTTCCTCTCTTCTCTCTCTCTCTCTCTCCCCCCTCCCTAAATAAACCCCCTCCTGTGGAACAGGAAAAAAATGTCCTTCTAATACTTAGAATATCTTCACCATCTAATGTTATATCACCCCTTTTATTTTACTATTTTTTATTGGATATTTTATTTACATTTCAGATGTTATCCCCTTACCTTATTCCCCCAACTCCCCACCCAAGAACTCCCTATCCTATCACCCCTCCTCCTGCTTCTCTGCTGATGTGCCCCTACCTATCACCCCCACTCCCACCTCCCCACCCTGGAATTCCCCCTCCCCCTACAGCATCCAGCCTTCATGAGACCAAGGATCTCCTCTCCCACCTATGCCTGACAGGGCCATCCTCCCTTACATATACAGCTGGAGCCATAGGGCACTCCCTAAGTGCTCCCGGGATGGTGGTTTAGATGCTGGGGGCTCTGGTTGGTTGGTATTGTTGCTCTCCTCATGGTGCCACAAACCCTTTCAGCTCCTTCAGTCCTCACTCTAACTCCTCCATTGAGAACCTCATGATCAGTTCAATGGCTAGTTGTGAGCATCTGCCTCTGAATATGTCAGACTCTTGAAGGCCTCTGAGGAGACATCCATATCAGGCCCTTATCGGCATGCACTTCCTGACTTCCACATCAGCATCTACCTTTGGTGACTGCACATGGGATGGATACTCAGGTGGAAAGGTCTTCAAATGGCCCCTCCTTCAGTTTCTTTCCCACACTTTGTCTCCATATTTGCTCCCTTGAGTATTTTGTTGCTCCTTCTAAGAAGAACTGAATCACCCCCACTTGGTCTTCCTTCTTTATGGGCTTCATGTGGCCTGTGAGTTGCATCTTGGGCATTTCAAGGTTCTAGGCTAATATCCAATAATCAGTGAGTGAATACCATGTGTCTTCTTTTGTGATTGGCTTACCTCACTCAGGATGATAATTTCTAGTTCCATCCATTTACCTAGGAACCTCTCGAATTCATTGTTTTTAATAGCTGAGTAATACTCCATTGTGTAAATATACCACATTTTTTGAATCCATTCCTCAGTTGAAGGACATCTGGGTTCTTTCCAGCTCCTGGCTATTATAAATAAGGCTGCTATGAACATAGTTGAGCATATGTCCTTGTTATATGTTCGAGCATCTTCTGGGTATATGCCTAGGAGTGGTATAGCTGGATCCTCCGGTAATGCTATGTCCAATTTTCTGAGGAACCGCCAGACTGATTTCCAAAGTGGTTGCACCATCTTGCAGTCCCACCAACAATGGAGGAGTGTTCCTCTTTCTCCACACCCTCGCCAGCATCTACTATCACCTGAGTTCTTAATCTTAGCCATTCTGACTGGTGTGAGATGGAATCTCAGAGTTGTTTTGATTTGCATTTCCCTGATGACTAAGGATGCTGAACATTTCTTTAGGTGCTTCTCGGCCATTCGAGTTTCTTCCATTGAAAATTCTTTGTTAAGCTCTATACCCCATTTTTTAATAGGGTAATTTGGTTGTCTGGAGTCTAATTTCTTGAGTTCTTTGTATATATTGGATATTAGCCCTCTATCAGATGTAGGATTGGTAAAGATCTTTTCCCAATTTGTTGGTTGTCGTTTTGTCCTATTGACAGTGTCCTTTGCCTTACAGAAACTTTGCAATTTTATGAGGTCCCATTTGTCAATTCTTGATCTTAGAGCATAAGCCATTGGTGTTCTGTTCAGGAACTTTTCCCCTGTTCCTAACTGGCCCTTTAAGTTGGGGATCTTCACTCTCATCTGTACCTATTATCCTTAGGTTTGGTCTTCTCATTGTGTCCTGGATTTCCTGGGTGTTTTGGGTTAGGAGCTTTTTGCATTTTGCATTTTCTTTGACAGTTGTGTCAATGTTCTCCATGGTATCTTCTGCACATGAGATTCTGTCTTCTATCTCTATTCTCTTGATGATACTTGTGTTTGTGATTTCTGTTCTCTTACCTAGATTTTCTATCTCCAGGGTAGTCTCCCTTTGAGAATTCTTTATTGTTTCTACTTCCATTTGTAGATCCTGGATGGTTTTGTTTAATTCCTTCATCTGATTGGTTGTGTTTTCTTGCAATTCTTTAAGGGGTTTTTGTGTTTCCTCTTCAAGGTCTTCTACCTGTTACCTGTGTTCTTCTGTATTTCTTTAAGGGAATTATTTAAGTCCTTCTTAAAGTCCTCTATCATCACCATGAGAAGTGATTTTAAATCTAAATCAAGCTTTTCTGGTATGATGGGGTGTCCAGGACTTGCTATGGTGCGAGAACTAGGCTCTGATGATGCCAGGTTACCTTGGTTTCTGTTGCTTATATTCTTGTGCTTGCTTTTTGCCATCTGGTTATCTCTAATGCTACCTGCACTCACTGTCTCTGACTGGAGCCTGTCTTTCCAGTTATCTTGCTTATCAGAACTCCTGAGAGTCCAGATGTCTCTGTGATCCTGTGATTCTGAGTTCCTAGGTGGAAGAGCTCCTGGGACTCAGGCTGCCTCTGGGATCCTGAAATCCTGCTGTTCTGAGTGCATTGGTTCCTTAGATGTTCTGAGTGTAGTGGTTCCTCTAGAATATGTCAGGATATGGAGTCTTCATGGGAGCAGACCAGCTAGGAGTCTGCCCCAACCAAAAGGTGGTGAACACTTTTGACTCCATAAAATAAGGACAAATGGTCTAATCTATGTCTTGTACCAAAGATCCCCAAAAGTCCCTCTTTAGACTTTCTCCCCATATGTCCTTGTAACTATGCCATGCCTCTGGCCTTACCAATAGCATAGCTTCAGCTAGAGGATCATGGCTTATAATGGGATCAGAAATCTGTAAACTTCTTTTGATGTGACTTAGCCCTATTTGCGAATGATTTCAGTAACTGAAGGGTGACACTACCCTGATTACCTTCAAATGTCAAGGATCACTTTCAGCCTAATAGTCTTAAGTCATGCATGCATAACTGCATCTAGGGTTCATCCTGACTTGTAGAACTATCTCAATTGAGACATAGCATAGAGCCAGAGGAAAAGAATCCAATTGCTCAGGACTTTGGCATTTGATGGAGGGCAACTGCCACCTGCTTTCTGGCTGGGTGATGACTACTTAGGATGACATCTTATTCTTGTCACCCATATTAAGTAGGCACATTGCTCAAGAGGTAATAATGGCCATCCAAGAAAGATAAGTACCACTCCTTAGTTGCATCCCATGATCTCTCTAAATTCTACTGGTGATGCTCCATAGAACCCAGATGAGTCTAAGATTGATCTCACCATGAACCAATTCTCTAGAATGCAGATATGGTGTCAAACTTCCACCTCAACTGGTTCTGTGGCTTTACATCTATCCATTGAGATTAATTCCCTTAAGTGAGGATATTGGATACTTATATAAAATATTCCATCTATGAAAAGGGATCTTCCTTAGCTCAGTTCAACGACCCAACTCAAAAAGGAGCTAGGATGATACATAGTTCAAATTTGAGTTTCATAAATTGAAACTATGAGATCTTTCTCTTCTCTACTACTAGCACTTATATGCATCAACTCATTGCTTCTTGTGTTGGCTTTATTTTTTCAACTTTGCTTCTTGTGCTGGCTATATTTTTTCAACCTGACACAAGCTAGAGTCATTTTGGAAGAGAAAACTTCAGTTGAGAAAATGTCTCCATTATGTTGGTCTCTAGGCAAGACTCTGTGGGCATTTTCTTGACTAATGACTGAGGCAGGAGGACCCAACCCACTGGTAGCAATGTCACTCCAGGACTGGTGGTCCTGTGCTATGTAAAAAAAGAAATCACCTTGAGCAAGCCATGAAGGGCAAGCCAGTAAAAGCATTCCTCCACAGCTTCTGCTTCAGTTCTTGCCTCCACGTTCTGTCCTTAGCTTCCCTCAACCACAGATTATAACTTGGTAATCTAGAACAAACATTTTCCTCCGCACAACCAACAGAAAACAAATTGGGACATTTCTCATCATGGTCTGAGAGATGGTGTGAAGAAATGGGACACAAAAGGATTCAAGTAATTTGCACAAGGTTAATAAATATGGCAGTGATTGTGCATGCCTTTAATTCCAACAGTCAGGAAGCAGAGGAAGGTGGTTCTCTGTGAGTTTGAGGCCAGCCTGGTATATAGAGTGAGTTCCGGGACAACCAAGGCTACACAGAGAAACCCTATCTCAAACAAACAAAAACAAACAAACTTAAATTGAAACTAAAGCATCATCTTCCCATAACCTGCTGTTTGGGACTCAGAGGTGTGCTTCAAGATGTAATGGAAAAATGTCAATCAAGACACTGTATGCTGTCCAGGTGATGTCAGAGTTGACCACAGGTATATCACAGGCTGAAAACTGGCTGTGAAAAAGGAATCTCAAGACTAACTGCAGGCTGTTTTAAAAAGCATTTTTGAGATATTATTGCCATCTAGTGGTCAGGAAGCTATCATTTCCTCTGACTCCAAGCAGATAGAGTAGAGAAAGTTTGGACAACAGACAAGAAAACTTTTTTCTCACTAACACTGCAGATTCTAGAAGAGGATCAGATCTCACTCCCATGACCATTAGAAGACCTTGAGGTTCTGCTATGGCAGTATGTGGGTCTTCCCATCCTCATGGCCGATACAATCCACAAGGACTGTTGCTTCAAGCCAGGGATTCAGATATCCTGTAGTACATACAGTGAATAAACTACACCAGGACCCACAGTAAGTAGGCAGAGCAACTTAGGGTGATTAAAGGCTTATAAAACTTGGGGGGTCTGAGGGCAGGGACATTCAGGATGGGCAAAAGTCATTGGCTGGAGACCTTAGGGTACTTGAAATGCCTCATTAGCATGGGGAAGCATTTCAGGAATCTCAGGTGCTGGGTGAACAGGTTTTGTCAGGAGAAAAGAAATTGATTCTATAAACTAATTGAGACTATGTGACATTCTTCAGGTAGAGGCAAGTGTGGAGGCTTTGAATTCTCCAGACAAGGTCAGAGAAGGAGAAACTCTGCCAATGCAGGGAGCTCTCCATTAGTGCTGAGCCCCAGAAGGCTATCCAGTCAACGAAGGACTTCCACCGCCGTAATTAGCAGTTTTCCCACAGCAGTATTCAGATCAAGTTAGGTTTAGATCTTAATTGTTCTCCTTAGTGTTTGTGTTCATCATGTTTTTTCATCACTATGACAAAGTTCCCCAGGAACGCAACTTAAAGACAAGAGAGTTTATTTGTGTTCACTGTTTAAAGGAAGCCAGGATAGTCCATTATGGCAGCAGCAGAAGGTAGGTGATCACAAGGTATCTATCCACAGTCAGGAAACAAAATGGTGGATGCTCCTGCTCCCCAATTTCTCTTTTGTTTTGTTTTGCTTGTTCAGTCTGGTTTTATTCTGTTTTTACTTTGCTTTGCTTTGCTTTGCTTTGCTTTGCTTTGCTTTGCTTTGCTTTGCTTTGCTTTGCTTTGCTTTGCTTTGCTTTGCTTTGCTTTGCTTTGCTTTGTTAGAACAGGGGTTTATGCTGTAGTTCATGCAGTCCTCAATCTCACTATGTATTTCAGGCTAGCCTTGAACTTCTGACAATCTACCTGCCTTGGCTATCAGAATGCCTAGATTGCAAGCATGAACCACTACATCAACTTGTTTTCTCTTTTATTAAGCCTAGGGTCACAGCCTGTGGGATAGTGCCCCACAACTTTCTGGCCAGATCTACTCAGCTCACTCAAACTCTAGAAATACCCATACGCATACACACCCAGAAGGGCATTGCCTAGGTGATCCTAAACTCCATCAGGTTGACTCCATAATCTTGACTAAGATTAACCCTCACACTGGTAATGGCTTTGAGCAGGTTAATGAACCCCATTCATTGTTCTGAAAAATCTGGAAATGTGTAACCATGTGTCTGGTGAGGCTATCACCATCTTAAAATGTCACATGCTATTGTAATACAAAAGCACCTGATAACAGCTGTGGTAGAAGAAGAGAAGGGGAACCTGGGCAATTAATCAGTTAGTCAGCTTGAATGAACCCTACAAAACTATTCTCAGGGAATCAGTTCTCTCTTTTCTGCTTACAGTTTCATTTTGTTCTATGAGCCATCATCCTACTTACTGAATCACATTGTCCTCAGAGGCATTAAGGTTTGTCTCCTGCGTTAATTTGATTGTCTGTTTCAGTATATCAAGCTCCACATTACTCTTATGCAGCCCTGTCCTGGGTCCTCACTATCTTCATAGCTTCACTATATCATGGCTTACAAGCTATTATCTGCTCTCTCCAGTTACCACACTCCAGGCAAAGGTTCCTTTTTCCATTGCAGTGTATTTTTTAACTCTATACCTGAAATCACTCATATTCTTCTATTAACCGTCTTTATGAACAAGTGGCTGGAAAGCTAATAAGCAACTACATTATATTTCGAATTTAATCTTATAATAAAATTTCAGGATTTTTATAACTTGTAAACAACTAATTTGGGGGACAAACATTACAAAGCCATTCGAGTTTATGTCAAGGCTAACTTTAATCTGGACTGGTTATTCATTACTTCCCTGATAACTATTTAACCAAAAGGTTAATGTTTATCCTTTAATATATTTTATCTTAGAGCTGAACAGTGATTCACTGTAGCAGGCTTTGCAGGGCTGCCTCTGCATACTGCTATTACTGCTTATTGGAAGACCTTAGAGTCAGGTTTGTCTTGGGGTATCTTCTATATGCTTGGAACTTGGGAAGAAGATGAAATAGGGGGTGCTTTGGGAGAGGCATAGTGAAAGCTTGGCAAAGAAGGTCACATAGAGATAGGTGGCAGAGTTGGGGACATTCAGGCACTACCCAAGGAAGCTGTAGTATCAAAGAGTTTGCAGACAGAAGTGGCTCAGTCCTAGAAATGGCCAGATATGTATGTATCCCTAAGGAAAAATTAGCAAAAGTATGTACTAGTATTTAAAAATGACCTTGCCCTTAAATGTGCTCACTACATGGAAAATTGGCAATGACAAGAATGTCGCGACAGGTCTACTACTTCTTACAAGCAATATAATTAATATTTCTCCAAAAAAGAGAACTTGTATCATTTATTTGGAGATACTCTGTTCTTTGGAAACTGATGTGAATTCCCTTCAATAGAAGAGCTTTTTAGGGTTGTGATCAGTTCCCACACAAATCTGGGGAGGACTGAAGAGAAGAAGAGGAACCAAGACAGGGTGGTATTGGCACACATATAACCAATACTTGAATGGGAATAGGTGAACCAGGAAATAGAACAAAAGGAAAAGGATTTTTCATGTTCTTCTACAGCCTCTCCTAAAGCCTTTACTGGGAACCACTCTGTCCTTCTGAATTTTACAGAATCCTTTAGTCTTACAAGAACCCTAGGCTTGATAGTGATGTTGTGATTTTATAACTTAGTAACAACTGGAACTTGTACAAATGATACTGGTAATCATCTGAGGTTCACTTTGAGAAGCAATGGGAATTATTTTTATGTATTTTCAGAAAGTACTCATGTTAATTTCTAAATTATACCAGTAAACTGAGAATGAAATACTGAATCTCGCTTTCAATTTTTTTCTGTGTTTTGAAAGCTGAGCCTGAAAAACTAACTTTTCACTTAACCTCCAGTATTTAGGGCAGTCTAGATATCTAATAGAAACTAGTAACTATTGTAAAAATATACCCTAAAACACCAGCGAGTTAACATAAAACTATATATGTACAAATACATATTTGTTCATTTAAAACCATCTGGCCTACAAGGCTACTCGTTTCCAAATAGATATTTGGAAATCCAAGCTGCCTTGATCTCATAGATGGGGATTTTGAAAAATGGAGCTCTTAGCTGGCTGTAGCAGCAGAAAAGAAGTATCCTAAATCTTCCTAGTGAACTAGTATGGCAGGACCACACTCAGCCAGTTGGCCAGATTAGCCATATAAACCCATCTGTCTTTAATAACTGGGAAATGTTAATAGTCTAGGGGAGCAGGAAGTGATACAGCTATGCCAGTGGAATGTTTGTGTGTGCATAATGGGACACCCTGGGCATGAACATGAGATCTAAGAACAAGATTCACTCGTACTTCACTCATAGTCTGAAGGTTATTTCACGGGTTGTGTTCTGACTCTAGGCCACTGTGTGAAGTCAGGAATGCCATAATATCATGTTGGCAGTCAGTTTTATATTTTGGAACATTTGGGCTTTCTTACTCCTCAGTCTATGATAAACAGAAGAGGAACCATTTGTGTAACTTCTGTCTGTACACCCTGTCCTAAGCAAAAAGAGCCAACACAGCAACCTCATGGGATTAATCAGGACACTTTTCCCAGTGGCTCAAATTTGTAAAAATTGACTGAGTTCACTTTGTGCTGCACAGATGATATGTGACTCCTCCATATACTACTCCATGTGGCTTCAAGGGCATCAGGATCAAACCAGTTTTTAAAATCATTAACTCGTACATGCACTGTATTGTGAGGGTCAAATGCTGAAGCCTGTGGGAGAATGTTTTGTAAGGTATTGAAATGGATTTAAATGCCCAGGTCATTTTTAATGAGAGTCTAGATGAGGGTTTTTTGGTCATTTGGTTGGTTGGCCACTTGCTTGCTTGCTAATTTGGTATCTTTATAATTTCTGGTAGAGATGTAATATTGCCAGAGGAAGTAATATGCTACACATGACCAAGATATTTCAAATATCCAAGGTATTTGCCATACTAGAAACCACTTTTGGCAACAGACAGTTTCTTCTTTTCATGGTGATTAACAGCCAGGCAACTGAAGTCAGAACAACTAGATGTGTGATTTTGTATGAAGTATTTTAATCTTTCTCTCACTTGTGAAATGGAGGATAATAATATTTTCATTTAAGATGACAATGAGAATTAATGCATTAGTATACCCAAGCTCCTCACAGTGTGTTCAGTGTCAGGGCACACGTGACAGATGGTTACAGCACATCATCGTCATCATCGCTGTCATTATTATTAATTACTATCACTATTATTATGAAGGATCAATTATGTTGCTCCTAACATGCATAATTAAATCATTCCATTGCTTAACTAACTCAGGAAATCTCCCAATCTTTCTAATCGCTCTACTGCTGTCTCTTCCAGCATCCTCCAAACTGTCTCCAACGCCCGTACAAAGTAAATAATTAACAGCATAGTTGGACATCAATACTCTACCTGGGAATTATTTCTTCAGAGCTCAGAACATATTTTTCCCATAGACAAAATGGTAGTAAAATAGTGATTGAATTTTAAGTGACAGAAAGCACTCCCTTGATTAACAGTGTTTCTGAAACTTGGCACACTCTCGATACAAAAGGCTACAGAGCAACATTGTTTTGGTACTCATTGTTCAACATTGGAAACTATAAAAAAATATGTTATGCATAATTTCTTTAAGTTCTCATGAATTCTACTTACGGAGAACAGCAATCTTAATTGCTGACAGCACAGAGTGAAAGAAAATTAAGTAAGAAATGCTAAGATGCTTCTGAGAGTGTACTCAGGGTCTCTGGAATGAGCATGTCCCAACCTGTGACACACAAGCTCCTAGAGCAGAACACAGCATGAATCAGTCCCTTGGGTTAGTGTAGAGAGAGTTCAGAAACACCCAAATAGCACACACACTGCCCATGGCAGTCCATGAGCACAAGACAATAGAAGAAAAGACATTACAGGGAGAACAGATGGAGTGGTTGAGGGTTACTGGACAAAAGAGAAGAACTTATTTCCTCATCATAAAATTAATGAATGGGCATCATGACCTAAAAGGGTCCTGTGCCTTTCACCTGATAGCCCAAAGACCTGACCAGAATTTCTTCTAGGCTGATGAAAACCGTTGATCAATTCTTGTAGTCTCTGACTAAACTGATGCCTGTTGGGTCACACGAGGCTTCTGTTCCTTTACTCTCAAATGTTTCTCAAAGCACCTTTGTGCTAGAGCATTCCTTTCCTGGTATTACTCTGAGGACAGATTCCTGAATTACTGATTCAACTCTTTCTCCTGTTAGTTATCCCTCCTGTTATGGTTGTCCTGGGGCTCTCCTCATGGTTGACCCTGTTTGCCTAACGGATCTAAGGGATCAAGGCTACCGTCTGAACCCCCTTGTCCTGAAAACATGCAGAACCTCATCCTGCTGTACTCTTTCCCTAAAGAATCCAGCCATGAATTTAGTGGTTCTTTTTAAATATTTATTTAACATATTTAAGATTAAGATTATTTAAGACAAATTGCTGTGGATAAAAGCTATGAAGGTTATCCTGACTTTTGCAACATCTATCCTTGAGGCTGTAACAGTCTTCCCAGAATCCATTTCAGCTAACCTTGGACCCCATAATCTCCCAAACTTGGCTTCAAGATGTGTTCCTTGATCTTATCTTTGACTTTAAAAATCTTGGCCTAAATGCCAAGAGAGTAGGCCAAAGGATCTTGAAGGAAGCATCCTGAGTTATCAAGGAAGCCTTCAGTGAGGCAAAATTTCAGGTGAGAATGTGGGATGAATATTTTGTCTGGGGTAGAGAAGAAGCAGAACTGGTCCGAGGGAAACTAGAACTAGGTAAAAGTCCAGAGAAGCCCAACAGAGAAGCAACACACCATTCCTATCTAAGGCACTAAACAGAAGTTCTGTTAAAAAAAAAAACAAACCAGAGTCCCCTGTAATGTTGGCACTTTACATGGAGGTTATGAAGAGGCATTTGACTACATCTATTGAGCTTTGTACAGGCAACCTTGTTAGTTGGTGGGCAGGACACCACCCAGTGCTGAGCTAGTCTAACAAAGTTCAGCATTCATATTTGCTTTAACTCACCCCTACTTACCTTACTCCTGATCCATTAATAAAGCCTAGGCCAATCCAACTATCTTGCAATGTCTCATTCATAATTCTGTGTGCATATAAAAGTTAGTATAGAAGTTTGGAGAGTGTTATTTCTTGGAAGACCTTGCTTTCAAGGTTGGGGCTTGGCTTATAGCTAGAAACTTACACAGCAGCAGGCCCTGATAAGAGTGATTTAGTTTAACTGAAATGTTTTTTTTTAAAACAATGTGATTTTTGCTAAACATCTGCTTTCCTTCTAGGAGTCTAGGACTTTGGTACAGAGAGTGAGCATACGACAGCTCCCAACATGAGTTGGTAGGCACAGTCTCTAACATGTCTCATCTTGGCACTGGAGGTTTCAACACATTTCTTGGAAGCTCATACTTGATTTTTCCCTAGACGTTGCCCTATCCTAACTTTTCTTTGCATCTTATCACTGAAGTAGCCTAAATGGCCTCAATGACGTGTTGAATTCTGTGACTTTCCCTGATTCCACAACTGTACCCCTGGCTTTAGGATGATACAACACTAAATTAATATGCAGATGTGTTGATTTCTTCAATTTAGCATTCCTCTGAGTGCCATGTCTATGCTTTTGGAGGAGGGGTAAAATTTCAGCAGCTTTTAGTAACTGATTTCTTATACAATAAATGCCAATGGTAATGCTTTTGTGAATGCATCTAGCATAGAAACTGCACAGAACTGGAATCTATTCCATGAGAAGCAGCTCAGCATTATATGTCCATAGCATTGTGATTATGGAATCTGAAAGCTTTTTGACAATGAAGTGTTAATCTCAACATCTTTAAAGATAACCGAGGCTACCTCATTTTCATTGTCCCTTCTCATCTTTCCATTAATAGCTGTCACCTTCTCTGTCAGACAGATCCATTACAGCTAATGGGTCATTAATCTCTTTCTTTGGGATTCAGAGGGAATGAGGCTCAGAAAATAGGAAATTTGTAGAATATTAGGTAATAAATTAGTGCAGGCAATGACTTGGGAACTATATCTTCTGTTAGCCTCCAGAGATAGATGCTGTCCTCCAGTTCAACAGTAAAGAGAAAAGTTGTCACAGTAGTATTTTAAAATGTAAATTTTATATATGTTATACAAAGTGTGTGTGTGTGTGTGTGTGTGTGTGTGTGTGTGTGTGTGTGTGTGATTTTAAATTACATGTTAAATAACATTTAAGAAAAGTTTGGAAGCATAAAGATACAATTGTCCAATTTTCTTTCTATAATGTAAATAAAGGTCAGTGGAGTACTGGATTGATTGCTCTTACTAAAGGAAGACTGTAAGAGTTACAGTTGAAGAGAATCACCACTTTGTTGTTCAAAGCTTTCCCTGAATTTGAGAAAGAATTTGGTGCAATAGTTTTCTATATTGCAATCTGCTTCACACCAGTGTTGAAATCAGAAATTGAAGGAGGATTTTAGTTATCCAACCATTTCTTATAGGTCTATTTCCTCTGTTTCCATGTGCTCTGTATCTGTTCTTTTTTGACCCTGATTGTCCTGAGAAACAGACTGGGCATAAGGGAAGCCTTTTGCACACAGATCACACACAAGCCTTTGTTTCTGGAGCTTTATTTCCTTGAGTTTCTTCAAGCTAATTCTTTCAAGGTTAAATATGGAGAGGAACAATTCAGAAATGGGAAATGAAACCCCAAGAGCAAAGATGCTCTGGGTATCTCCTGCTGTGCTATGGTGGTCTAACTCTGATCCTTGACTCAAGACACAAACTGGAGCTGGCTGCCCTGATGAGGAAGATCTTGTTTTGTTCTGGGTGATGAGCTAAGCTGAGCCAACTATCCTAGACAAAGCATTGTTTTCTTTGAAGATTTTATAGCATACATAGTGCTGTACCTAAGAAACTCTAGGGTATTAAAGTTTGCATTTTGTTTAAAGAGCCTGGGATCCTCTGTGGGGAACAAGGTGAGAATTACAGAGCACATTGGGAGACACAAGGCAAAACATTTCTGATTGAAGAGTGAGTTCCTGGTACATATATCTTTCCCTCAGCCAATAACTTAAAAGTCCTTTGGTTTCTACTTTTAGGCTCAGGGTAACTTTTACACTGTTATCTCCTGCACCAGAGTTAGCTAGGTATTTAAAGTATACATTTCACATTCTTTCCTTCCAGAATCTGTTTGTGTAAGAGCCCTGAATGCTGTGACCAATTCCAGTGACCAGCATCTTTGCAGCTGTTAATCTCACTGTTCTTGTTCCTATTGGAGAAATTACTGGCAAGTCCTAAACTAAGCTCTCTTCAGTCCTTCTGGATACTTGGTTTAGAAGTTCCATGTACTAGATGCATCAGCTCATTGATGGCAATTAAGGGGAACAAAATATGCTTTTGGAAAAAATAGCAAAAGGTAGAAGACAGTGACATTTTGGCAACATGTTCAATCACCCAGCCACAAGGAAATCCAAAATAAACAACTGCTTTCACCATGTTGTCCATAGACTCGAGTAATCCAGACATTTTAGAGATTCTGGTAACTCGCACTGATATCAGGGCAGACTTGATTTTTTCACACAGTGGTACAGATGCCATACCACAGTGAAAGTAAGGCCACTGAGACTTCACACTAAGTAGACAGTTGTGAGGTAGGTCCTAGAAAGGGGCAAGTGAGCTGATGTGGGCTTATGGAGACACTAGGGATGCCATGAGACATTTATGAAGGTCCACACCACCTGGAAAGAGATGAGGAGGCAAGAGAGACTTCAGTTGTCATCCTGTGGTACAGCCTTTATGATCTAAAGCAATGTGTGTAGGATGTAGGAAGACACTGTGGTAGACATTTAGAAGACTCAGTTGTGTGGAGTGGCTGTGAGAGGAAGAAAGTCTCCTGGTTTGGGGGTCAACAGAAGTGCACTGAGTTAAAGAACACCAACATACAGATGTGGCATCTAAGCAGCCTCGCACTCTGCCCAACCCCTTTATATCCCAAGTGTTCTCACTGGGTTTGTTTTGTTTTTCTGTCTTGAAGGTCCAGAAATGCCTTTGGTGTGTTTGGCAGATTTTAAGGCACAAGCACAAAAACAGCTGTCTAAGATCTCCTGGGACTTTGTTGAAGGAGAAGCTGATGACGGCATCACCTACGATGACAACATGGCAGCATTTAAAAGGTCTGCTCTTTATCCTCTCCATTGTTACTCTAGAATGCACTGGTTGAAAGCTCCTGAGATGGGAATAGTTCTGCCTTTAGTTAACACAGTATAGACAGGAAAATGGCAGCCTTCTGTGTTTTACCATAGGGTAGGGATGAGGGATACGGACCTGGGAAGAAGTTCTGTAGAGAATGTATCTTAGATCTAGGACAAGTGGGTTGTCAGCTTTCTTCATCCCAGCAACTTCGTTGTTGTAAAGGTGGAACAGGACCAATGGCAGTGCAAGGTGTAGAAAGCTGCTTGCAGCTCTAGACGACCTGAGCTCCCAAATGTGCTGCCTTGGAAGAGAACAATGTAAAGGAAAAGCTAGGACTCACGTTTGGAGAAAATGAGATCAAAGGGTGTTTAGGGATAGTGGAAGATTGATTTGGGCGAGAACTGGACTTGAAAGCTGAGGGTTGGAGCATATGCCAGCCAACAACAGCTATATCCAAGTTTCCATGTGTTGTAAAATAATGTTTTAGATGTCATTTGTGAATTACTGTGCCTTCTGTAAAGCAGTATATTAATCAAATAAAATTAGTTCCCTGAGGGTCAGGGGTTGTGAGACATGATTGTTTTCTAGGATTTAGACTCTTGATTGCCTTGTATTTCTTTCTGGGAATGTCTGAAATTTTCTTTCCCTGTCTAGTCATTGCTAATAAAGACTAAATTAAACATCTAAGCACTGAGAGTCGACACAGAAACAGTACTCTAACAATGCAAGATAGACGCTATGCTGAACTTTGATTCACCAACAGTTCAAAAGGGACTGGGTTAATGTGGGCAATGATTTCATGGAAATTTGACACATCCTAAGCCTATGCTTCTTTTTTTGGGATCAATAAACTTATCCTAAGAAGGGTTCAGAGATCCAAGCCTGTTTAGATCTGCATTATGAATTAGAGTCCCAATTCCAGAAAGCATAGCCATGCTGGAAAATGATCCATCTTGTTGTCTGTCTAGTGCAGAATCCGCTTCCGTCCCAGATTTCTGAGAGATGTGTCAAAGGTGGACACCAGGACCACAATCCAAGGACAGGAGATCGATGCCCCTATTTGCATCTCACCCACAGCCTTTCACTCGATTGCCTGGCCGGACGGAGAAAAGAGCACAGCTAGAGGTATGGATTCTCCCACCTGAAGGCTGTCTTTCCAGAAGGCCAGAAGTGAGCAAGAGGACTCACCCAGATAAGTGGTAGGGAGCATTAGGACCTCTTACAGAAAGGTCTTAGGGGTATCAGTCCAGGAGGGAATTAAAAATGGTGACTAAGGGATTGCATAAGCCACAGCTGTGTGACACTGGTGTAGACTGTGGAAATACTCACTGTTCATAATAATGATTCCAGTAAAAGAAGAGCTATTGATAAATAAGAGATGCTGGGACCTCAAGTCATCCCTTTATAGAAGGGGGTGCTGATCCCCCTCAATCAGACCAAGGGAAAGGGGTACCTCAAGGGGAGGTGCTAAGCATGGCGCCGAGAAAGGGACCTCTTTGCATTTTTCTGAGCTAGAGATGGAGCTGAATTCTGAGTCCACACTTAAGATGAGGAGAAATCTTTTCCCCCCAAGTCCTCACAAAGGGCTTGGTAGTTGCCCTTTTCTAAGTAATCCACTTCTCTTCTCCTTGACTGACCTTGTCATCTTGTGTAACAAAAAGATTTTTGGTGGTTTTAGCTCCTTTCTAGTAAAGCCCGTGGAGGTCTGTCCCTGTGACCCCTGTGGAGGTCTGTCCCTGTGACCCCTGTGGAGGTCTGTCCCTGTGACCCCTGTGGAGGTCTGTCCTTGACCTCCTCAAACATGGATAATAACAGTAGTGAATGAGAAGAGATAACACTAAACATATTCTTGGAAGTCTATCCTCTTAACTTCAGGTTTTGTGTGTGTGTGTGTGTGTGTGTGTGTGTGTGTGTGTGTGTGTGTGT
>NW_021620763.1:4872881-4884532 GCF_004785775.1 Grammomys surdaster
TGTGTGTGTGTGTGTGTGTGTGTGTGTGTGTGTGTGTGTGTGTGTGTATGGTGTGTGTGTGGTGTAGGTGTGTGTGTGTGTGAGGTGTGTGTGGTGTAGGTGTGTGTGGTATAGGTATGTGTGGTATATATGTAGTGTGTGTGTGTGAGAGAGATGCGTGTGTGTGAGGTGTATGGTGTGGGTGGGTGTAGTATACATGGGGGATGTATTTGTGTGTGTGTGTGTGTGTGTGTGTGTGTGTGTATTTCCCAGAAGTCTTCTAATTTTTTCCCCTTTGACTTCATGATACACTAGGCAATAAGTCTGAGGATTCTAGAGTTAAAGAGACAAACAGGCATGGCTAAGTGGAAACATTAATGTCCTATATGAAAATGGTTGACTGACTGTACGACTGAATGGTCTTGTAGTGAAGGGAAAGAAGCTGTCTCCTGCTGCTAAGAGCCATTGGCATTAATTTTTGATTAGGACAATTTCTCTGGCCATGAATGTAGCTTCACAGTGAAATCAAGGTCCTGGGGAGACACAATGAAATGATCAAAGTAGGAAATAAGAAATAACAACTCAGTAGCCATGACATTTATCAGCCAGTACCTTTCCCATTTGACAAAGGAACTAAGTCTCAAAGCCACACAGAAAGGCAAGTATGAGACTCAGCCTTCTCATTCTCAGGCATGCTTCTTCCCCCTACAGAGCTGCTTACACAGAAAAGAACACAAATGCTAGCCCTCTCCATTGAACCATGCCATCTTCAAGGGGAAGTAGAATGAACTCAAGTTTTCTCTCCACTCACTGGGCAACCTTGCCAGAGGCCAGGTCAGAAAAGCTCTGGCCTCCAAACTAGATCATGCCCTTTGCTTTCCAGCTGCTCAGGAGGCCAATATCTGCTATGTCATCGCCAGTTATTCCAGCTATACCCTGGAAGACATTGTTGCTGCGGCCCCCAGAGGCTTCCATTGGTTCCAACTCTACGTGCAGCCAGACTGGGACATCAATAAGCAGATGATTCAGAGGGTAGAAGCCTTGGGTTTCAAAGCTTTGGTGATCACTGTAGATGTGCCTATACTTGGTAATAGGCGAGGGGACAAGAGAAATGAGCTGAATCTGGAGGCAAACGTAATGCTGAAGGATCTCCGATCCCCTGGAGAGGTGAGAACGATATCAAACTCAATGGGCAGTTATTATAAGAAGCATTTGTGATAAGAAGAGATGACTAGTGTCCTTCCCTCTTTCTCTCCATTCTCCCTCCATCCACCCCTCCCCTTCTCCTTCCCTTTCTCCCTCCCACTCTCTAGTCTTCCTTTCTGCAAATATTTCCCCTACCTGCCTTGTTGTGGCAGACACTGGAAACATAGCAGTTAAAGAGGCTGACCTAGTTTTTATTGCCTTCCAGGGCCTCCTGGCAGGTAGAATTTATGACCAAATGTTCACACCCTTAAAAATGCTCAGCCTGTCATCAGAGATGTTTAAGCCAGGGCCAATGTTGGGAGACAGGGGAGCCTTAAAGAGGAGTTCTGCAGGAACTAGAGAGTAAATAAAGTGTTGTTCTCATACTTTCTTTTTCATGATGAGTTCAGAAAAGTGATAATTTTTCATAGGATGTACAGACAAACTGAGTCTCTGGAGAGGATGCTCACAGCACAGTTGTATAGCCAGCCAGTCTAGTCTGCTGGAACACTAATCTACTGCCTTGAATATTTAGAATTCATCCAGAATCATCAGGGCACTGCCATACATCTTTTGGAAACCTTTCAATCAAGGAACTACCATGGACACTTCATTAAATTCTGATGATGGAAAAGGATGGATTGCCCTTGAGAGCAAAACTCAAGGCTAAGATAACAGGGCTTTTCAGCCAGTGGGCCACTATGATTCCTCTGAGTGTCCCTGAACATTAGAATTTAAGGATATGTGCTGTGTAGTGTGAGCCAAGGCTAGATAACAGGCAATGCCTGGTTTAAGATCCTTTTTGCTTTTTTATTAGCTCAATCATAAAATGTCACTGTGTCCTTTGACTATTTTTCTTACTTGTCTCACATAATACATAACACACCTTTTTAAAGTACAGATTATGTCTCATCTGTCATTGTGTCTATCCAGATCCTAGAATAATTATCAAGAAAAGACATTGATTAACAGTCAGTGAACAGGTCATTGAAAGTAGAAATTCTTCATACAGATTTTGGAAGAGAAAGTGGTTAGCATCAGCAGTGAGTGGCATTGCTCAGTTTTCATAGCTTATAAATGACAGTGCTCCAGATGCATCTCATCTTCTGAGTCAATCAAGTGAGCATTCACCTGGGACTAAGAGTCATCTTCTAATCCCCTACAGAAAAATTGCACACTTTCTGCTCTCACGTCTTTGCCGACTACATCTCTCTGCTGGAATGATCTCCCCTTGCTTCAGAGAATGACTCGGTTGCCCATTATCCTCAAAGGGATTTTGACGAAAGAGGATGCAGAATTAGCATTGAAGCACAATGTCCAAGGCATCATTGTTTCCAACCATGGTGGGAGGCAGCTTGATGAGGTTCTTGCTTCCGTAAGTAGGAGGATGGTTAATCACTAATAAGAGCCTAGTGTTTGTATGATTATTTTCCTAAACTGTTTGTGTGACATATCTAAACTTTGTCACACTGCTGCAAAATAGATATACCCCTATTTTCAGATAGGGATTCCGGAGTTTAAAGTCATCAACTAGTGAGTACTGGTTCACAATAAATCAAGGAAGATGTTTGAAAGGCAGGACCCTGTCTACTGCCAGCAGTGATCAGACTGAAGATAATGTATCTTCATAGACTTTGGAAACTTCAAGTTTTCCTATTTGACACAATGCGGGAAGGAGCAGTACCTCCCAGAGGCACGTAAGCATTTTTTCAAAGTGGACCTGCAATGTCCTTGATTAATTCTTTAAAAAATAGATTCTTAGACAAGAAATTTGGAAGCCTCTCTCTTGTGTAGTCCAAGGCTTGTAGAATGGAGTGATTTCCAGAACCATCACTCCTCCACTAGATCCTCACTAGAGAGAACAGGTAGTAGATAGACAGGCCTGTCCAGAGAGAGGCTCACTCTGTTGTGTTTCTTAGTGAAAACTGGATTTGAAGGTACAGTTATGCTTCCTTCTTCTTAAGGCAGGAGAAGAAGACAAGGGAAATTGAGAGAACATGGGACTGGAAAGGGTTCCTTCTCTCCCAGGATCAGGCTTACAAATCTGCTCACTGACAGTGAATAGAGCCTTACTGTTAATAATGGGGTTTGAATCTGCTTTTCTTATTTCTTCTCATATAATTACTTTCAATGAGTAAAAAGTTTTCATACAACAAAATCAAAACTTCTGTGGAGAGATCCTTGAGATAGTGCTCTTCTCTCTGAACTGTGACTCAACAAGAGGTAGACTTATGTAGCCCAGGCTAGCTCTGAGCTCCTGATTCCTGGGTGCTGAGTTTGGAAGCCCCACCACGATTGGCTTCTCCATTCTATTTCTAACTCATTGTCAACTGCACTCCTGAGTATGGCTAGAGGGGCTTTTATAAATACGCTTATTGCCTTTTCATAGCTATTCCAAATAATTCTTGGATACTACTTTTCTCCAGTTATTACATGTAAGTCCAAAGTACATCCAGTGGTTCCTCCATACACACGTAAAAGGACAAAGTTGCTTTCTCCCTGTTGTTATTGTTATTACTACTGCTGCTATTATTTTCAGTCTGAGGCAGCATTCTGATGGATTCCTTGCCCAATGTCAGAGTCTGAAAACACTATTTCAATTCCTCTCCCCCAGTTTCCTTTAGAGAGGTTCAGATAACAACCAAAGGTAGCTCAGAACCATCTCTTCAAAGATCCTTGTCCTAGGTTCCAGATGGGGGCTGCTGTCCTAATCCATATAGAACTGGAGGAGTCGTCTGGAGGTCAGTGAGCAGGAGCTTCTGGTCTGCAAGAATCTCCAGCCCTTGGGAGCAGGGCCCTGAGTTCCTTTAGATTAAAACACAGTTAGAGATAGATATGTGAAGGTCTTGGACTTTGCTTGCATTTCCTGGTCCTATTCTACTTTGAGAGAACATTCATCCCATGACCTTTTGAGAAACAAAACAGAAATCCTTGAAGATGTGTGCATATTTCTCTTTCAGATTGATGCTCTGAGAGAAGTGGTGGCTACTGTCAAAGGGAAAATTGAAGTGTACATGGATGGTGGGGTTCGAACTGGCAATGATGTGCTGAAGGCACTGGCCCTTGGCGCTAGGTGCATTTTTCTTGGGAGACCAATCCTTTGGGGCCTTGCCTGCAAGGTAAGATTGCTAGCATGAGGTACAGAGCTCAGTACTCATTCCTATGGTTTTCCATAACCCATCTTCCAATGAAAACACTTCCTCAAGTTCTCACAAAATTGTTGCAGGTCACCTCACCTTCAGGCCTCTGAAGTGTTTTACAGACTTCAGCAGCCCTCACCTCAGTCTTTCCCCACTGGTTCCTTTTAAATTTTGTAAATTCTATCCCTTCTTGCAACTGTTCTGAATGTACACATGGTATGTAACCACCCAGTGGTCAAAATGTTCTTTCAAATCTCTGTCTCCTCCTTTATACTTTTCAGGGTGAACATGGTGTTAAGGAAGTTTTAAATATTCTCAAAGCAGAACTCCACACTAGTATGACACTTTCAGGTATGGATTCTGTTCATTCCTCTGGTATCAAACTTCAGGTGGGAGGTCTACAGATGGAAGATGAAGGTTCTTCATGGTGGTGAACCCTGCCTTAGCTTCATAGCTGTCGTGAAGACAAAACAGTTATAGAAATATCATAAAAAGAGATCAAGAACTGCTCTCTGAGAGTGGAAACCCTGTATTTTTCTCAAGGATATTGTTAATACTAAATTAGCTCAATTTGTAGGCCACCTAAGGCTTCTGCCCTGGATGTGAAATTTCCTACATTTCTATTTTAGGAAAAGAATCTCTCATTGGTTACATTCTTGTGTGTTTTCACATTTTGACATGGCTATGCATAAACTATGAGCATCTAGGAGATAATTGATTTCCCTTGCAAACAGGATTGCAATACAAATTTGATATAAGTAATACTTTATCAAGGTGAGCACAAAGGCTTGCTTCTGGTACATCATCCCAAGCCCAAGGAGGAAGAGAAGTAAGCTCTGTATAAAGAGGGGAAAACACATACATACATACAGAGAGAAAGAGAAAGAGAGAGAGAAAGAGAGAGAGAGAGAGACAGAGAAACAGAGAGACAGAGAGACAGAGAGAGACAGAGAGAGTCAGAGACAGACACAGACAGACAGACAGACAGACAGACAGACAGACAGAGACAGATAGAATGAACAGGTATGGAGGTAAATGTATAACTCCTGGGAGTTGCTTTCTCCAGCTATTTTGGGGGACTCAGGATCAAACTCATACTACCAGATCTCTATTCAAAGACCTCTTCCTGCTAAGCCTTCTCACTTGTCTAGAAACAAGCTCATAATTGTGACTGATTCTTTCAGGTTGCCGATCAGTTTCTGAGATCAGTCCAGACTTAATCCAGTTCTCCAGATTATAAAGACCTACCGAGATTGGCTACAAGAGAAATTCAAGCCTTCAACATACTTTGTGATGCTGTTCTTCTTGGATCCCATCATACCTAGTAGTTTGATCCCTCTACCCTCAAAAATTGAGAGGGATGGAGAAAAGATAGCTAATAGCTACAAGAGGGTGCATTTGGATGAAGGAATAACATGTAATGTTTTACAGGATAACTATAGTTGACAATTAATTGACTATGTCAAATAGTCATGTTCCAGCAAGAAAGGATGTAGTTATGTCTGATGTGACATGCCAGTTACTTTCCTTTGATTAGTATGTACATTATACATTATTGGAATGTTATACTGTGCCATAATTATGTGCAATCACTATATATCAATTAAAATAGCAATATATGTTCAAAAAGAAATGGAGATAGGGTTATCCTGATCTCTTTTTACTCATTCCTTCCTGAAAGAAATATTTTAAAACTTTAATCCATGTAGTCAAAGTCTGAAACATAATACAGCAGAGAGCAAATGAATGTGTGAATTATTCAAGGTTCTGACACAGCATGTTACAGAAATGTTATGATCTATTGCCTAATGTCCATTGTTGACAGTAGCTGACCACAAAAAAAAAGCAAGAGAAAGATTTTGAAACTCATTTTCAAGACTCTAAGATTAAATTAAAATTAACTATTCCAGTCACTTACTGATATATGAAAAAGAAGATATCTTTATTCTGATCATAATGATTTTGTCAAATAGATCTAAACCTTTTCAATAAAGTTTATAGAGTGAAAATAATTGTGAAAATAACTATAAAGACTTAAATCTGAGAAAATTTCTGCTACCTAGAAGTCAGCCTAGTACATAATTTTGTACAAACTCATAGATGAAAAACAAGCCTCACCCATTTCCAGGAGGATATGACCACACCTAGAAGGACTTTGCTCTTCTTTAACATGCTACACAGCCCCCAGACTCCCTTGATCGCAATCTAGATCCGTGTTTCTATAACATAGCATTATGCATCAGGCACCCTGGATTTCTATATCCCTCCATTTATGCATCAATAACTTAGGTCCCACCATTCTCATCCAACTAGAAACAACATGAAGCCGGGTGGTGGTGGCGCATGCCTTTAATCCCAGCACTTGGGAGGCAGAGGCAGGCGGATTTCTGAGTTCCAAGGCCAGCCTGGTCTACAGAGTGAGTTCCAGGACAGCCAGAACTACACAGAGAAACCCTGTCTCGAAAAACAAAACAACAACAACAACAACAACAACAAAGAAACAACATGAAAACACCTAGTACTTACTGTCCCCTGTGGTTGTCATAGTTATTCTTAGCTGTCAGTGTGACACAAACCCAGAGTCACCTAGAAAGAGGGAACCCTAAATGAAGAATTCCTTCAATCACATTGCCCTGTAGCCATATCTTGGAGGAATTTTCTTAATTACTAATTGATAGAGGGCCTGGCCTACTGTGTGCAGTGCAATCTCTGGGCAAGTGGGCCTGAGCTACATGAGGGGAAAAAAAGCTAGCTGAGCAAGCCAAAGGGCCAAGTCAACCTTTACCCTCTAGCCACCTCATAGCTTAACTTGTTCAAGCTCTCCTTGACTGATGGATATGCTGGGAAATTTCCTCCAGCTTCCTTGGGAGTAGTCAAATACTTATTGTAATAACTTCAAACTGCCACCACATGGGGTTTAACCTTAAACTTAGCACCTAGAGATTTGATTGGGTTTCTGTAGATTTGTTTGTTTTCAAGAATTAAAAAAAATCACAATAGTCCAAGGTATGGATATAATTTCATAAGCAGATAGTGAGATTATTTTGTTTATAAATGTAAATTCTCCCTGAATACATCTTCTTGGGTGGTAGCGCTGCCTTTTCTGGATCCTGGATCTAAAATAACTAAACTGCATTTTCTTCTAGGCTCCAACAGATAGAGTAGAAATTCTAAAGGAAGAAACCAAAACTATTACATAAAGAAAACACCAGTTAAGTATTCCCTATCCAGTTAAGTATTCCCTATTGTTCATAAGTTTGCATACTGACCCAATGGGCAATCAGTTCATGTGAGAAAGATACAAAATACCACACTAATTAAGCTAATTAAGAATATCAGAGTCAGGTTAGAGAGATGGCTCAGCCCTTAAAGGATAGCATCACAAGCAAAAATATAACAGTATCAGTCCTTTAATTTTGGCCAGTGACCAAGAATTGGCTAATACCTCCAAGTCCTTGGCATTGAAGCTCAGGGGTTCATCATTTAAAAAAAAAAGAAAAAAGAAACCACAATTACAACAATGTAAATGAAGGAGAGAGGAAACTTACAAAACATTTGTTTAGTCACAATAAAATAGTTAATTCAGTCATAACATGACAATTGTTTTCAACTTAAGCCTTTTTGATTCTTTTTAAACATGAATTGTTTTGATTAATACATCTGGACCATGGTTATGGTCATATAAATCTCAAATGTGTTGCCAAGGTAGGAATGACTGTGGTGAGGTAGAGGGCTCAGAAGTTTCCAAGCAGAAACAAAAGGGAGTCAGGACAAGATGGCATTACCTTAGTCACTTCAAAATAAATGCATATTAAGACCCAGAAAGAAATGGTTTAAAATGTAAAAGCATTCTGTATTACAATATGACCTGACATAAAGTAGACAGAAGACATAAGCAGACATTTCATCAATGGAAGTATGAAGATAGAAAACACTCACATAGCAAGATGATCAACACCATGCACACTAAGGACCTCTAAATGAAAATAATGGGAACCACTGAATACCTCCTGGGATACCACAGAGTCAAAACCACACCAACACCAAATTATACCAAGGATGGATATTGCTTGTGTGCATTTAAAACTGCGTACCACTTTGTAAGACAGTTTGTCAATTTGCCACAAAACTAAACATCTTTGTTGAATGAACTGGCTATGGTGAGTTATGATGTGTATCCCAATATGGTTTTATCTATGTCCACCTACATAGAAAACAAGTGTATGGGAGTCTTCACAGAAACTCCATTCACAACTGCCCAAACTTGGCACCTGCCAAGGTTAATAATTAGTAGGTTAATGGATAAATGTTGGACACCAGATATTATTTGGTTCCAGGGGGATGGGGCTATCAAACCATGAAAAGACAAGGAAGAACCTTAAAGATATGTCACTAAAGGCAAAAAGCCAGTCATAAAAAGCTGTATCTTTTAAAATTCTAAACATATGCCATTGTGGAAGAAGCAAAACAACCAAGATAGCAGGCCAGTGCAGCTTCATTTATGTAACAACTGCATTCTTTAAGTTCAGGACGTCGAACTGCAAGAGCCTTTGCATTTATGGGCTATATAGCTATGGGAACCCTGTACTTCTTGTTAATTTTGCTCTGAAACTCAAACTGTCTTTAAAATAAACTATTACTTCTTGTTAATTTTGCTCTGAAACTCAAACTGTCTTTAAAATAAACTATGTAGATACTAATTTCCACTGGAGGAATGTAGCTCAGTGGTAGAACAGTTGATCATCATGCCTGAGATTCTGGGGTCAATCTCAAATAGCAGGGGAAAATGGGAAACACACCTGATGTGCAGTAAATGCAAATACCTACTAAATGTATTAGAATTCTTATGTCAAGATTTTTATGAGCAAGGCGGGCCATATGACTCTTGATATTGTTGAAAAATATTTGATTATATATATGTGTATGTGTGATGGACTATAGGCATGAATGTGTACCACATGTGTGTGTTGCTTCCAGAAGCCTGGAAGGGTATTGGAGCCTCTAGAACATTACAGATAGTTGTGAGTAACCATGTGGCTGCTGGGGACCAAAGGCAAATCCTCCACAAGGACAGGAGTGATCTTCAACACTGAGCCATCTCTGCAGTCCCTCTTGGCTTGAACTTAACAATCTACTCATTAAACTTTTTGAGTGGGCTCATTGGGTGAAGAGGATAAACAATTAAATTCTTCTTCTTTTTTTTTTTTTTTTTTTTGGTCTGAGAAAATCTTGCTTCAACTATAGTTCCACAAATAGAATATTTTCCCATATCTTCACCAACACCTAATGACTTCAGCTTTTTAAATATTTAAAAAACTAACTGTGGTTCTTAAGAACCTAGTTTGAACTAGATTTAGTAAAGGCTTAAGTACATTATAACTGAGAAGAAATCCTCAAGAAAGAAAGACAAATGGCTGAGAACCATGGTAGCTTACTTTCTTCTTTTCAAAAGAGTGGAATTACAAGATCAGAATATTGGCACAAAGTGACCACACACTGGGTTTTGTTTTGTTTTTAACTTCTTGTGATATTCAATTAATGATTATCATTACTTAATAGTAAGAATATGAGAAAATCACCAAAACTTTCAACAATAAAGAAAAAGTTATTATTTGTAGTATATTTGCATGAGAGAATGTCACAAGGACATAATCTTTTCAAAGAACACCAATGCCACAAGAAACCCCTTTTAAGTACATCCATGTGACATAATAAGGATACAACACCACATCTGCTATTATCTCAATGTAGGACACATGCGAATGCAGGCACATATGTGCAAGTCTACAAAATCACCCAAGGTGAGACAGAAGCACACATATGTGAACAATATTATCTTGTAACAGGAATTTGCTTTTACTTTTCTTCTTTGTTTTTTTCTCATTCCCAAATTATTCTCAACAACAACCACAACCACAACAACAACAACAACAACAATACCCAAAGTGTTGAACTATGCTACAGCCGGAGTAAACCTTAGACATGTCACTAAACAAAAGAAGTTGGTAAAATAATCAAAAATTGTATAAATCCTTTTATATGAAATCTTCAAACAGACAAAGCTATAGAGATAACTTTCGCCCAGAGTTAGGAATGGATATGGAGAGCAAGTAGCAACTATTGATGAGAATGTGGCTTTTTCATGGATGAGAAATACTCTAAGTTATATAGTGTTGATAGTTTTACAAGAGTAAACAAACTCTGAATTTTATATTTTAATTATGACCCAATCAGTATATAAATTTTGTAAATAAAGTTGCCTAAAGAAAAATACAATGTAAGCTTAGTAAACAATATTCTGCTAAAAATATTTTTGAAAGATTTTATCTTATTTCTAATTTTTTAATTGTGCATATCTTCATGTGTATGTATACATGAGTGTAAGTGCCCACAGAGGCTAGAGGAGGGTGTCAGATTCTCTGGACCTAGAGTTACAGGTGGTTATGAGTCATGAGACATAGGAGCATGGAAACAAGCTCTGGTGTTCTGCAAGAGTAGTACACAACACTCCCTTAACCAGCGAGCCGTAGCTCTAGGCCCTGAAAACATTTTTTAAAGGAGGAAGGAATAAAGTTGGAGATGGAATCAAGAACCTGGGGCAGAATGTGACTGTGCAGTGCCTCCTGTCTAAATATTATCCCAGCCTTGACCCAGGTCCAGAGTAAATGGCTCTTTTGAGAACAAAACTTAGAGATGCTCCCAGAGACTCTCCTATCCTTGTATTAAATCAGTTACCCATGAAAATGAACTATAACCTAAGTCAAAAGTAAACCATCCCCTGAGAGCACCTTATCTGCTCAAGCAATACACATTTCTTCAGGCTACCCTGTGGGACTGTATTTAAAATAATCATGGTCAGGACCACATCTTAGCTATAAGTAATACTAACTAGTTGAACATTTCTATTGTCTCCTACCCCAATTCTTCCTCTGTTTAAACCCAACCTTCATGCCAGTACCTAAAGATAGACTTGAGATCACTGGATTCCTTTGTTAATTGAAGTCGCCAGAAAGAAGAAGAGAGGTGGGTTGGAGTAGAAAGGGAGACAGAAAAGCTACACTTTTGTTAAAGATTCTAAAGATCAAATGACTAAACATCAAGATTTACAGAGAGTTAAAATATTACAGACTGGAGCCAAAATATTGTGGGCTATTTCTGGTTCCTTTGAAAATCTGCCATTTCCCAAATTAACTAAATCCTGTGGTTATCTATTAAGAAAAGACCTTGGTCACATAGAAACCTACCACAGCAGAAGTTTTCTGAAACACATACTGGGAGGAAGGGAGGAAAAGAGGGAGGAAGAGAGAGAGAGAGAGAGAGAGAGAGAGAGAGAGAGAGAGAGAGAGA
>NW_021620763.1:4884542-4902360 GCF_004785775.1 Grammomys surdaster
AGAGAGAGAGAGAGAGAGAGAGAGAGAGAGAGAGAGAGAGAGAGAGAGAACTAATCAAGGTACAAAGAATAAGAATATCCAACTCTAAATAAAGCATATGTAATGCAATCCCTCCTCCAAAGTCTCAGTATTCATTGCAGAAAAGGGAGTAGAAAGAGCTCAAGAGCCAGAGGCTGCTGATGGTAACAAGAAAACAGAGTCCTCTGGACACAGCAAGATAGAAACACATACATATAGCTACACAGAATGTTTTTGAAAGCATGTATAAAATCTGTACAAGCACAAGACAGACCAACTCCCAGGCTCGAAATTAGACTTGAACACAAAATCTCATGCCTAACTGAAGAGCTATTTGTAATTATTTGACTGTTTAAAGAAGGAGGGACAATTTCATCCAAGAGCATAGCTCTTGGTAAGTCTACAATGATCCAGTAGAAAGCCATACTTTAAAGAATGTTTAATCAGCACATTGATCTCAATGGATTAAGGAAAAATAGGAGGAGGAAGAGAAGGAGGAGGGGGAAAGGAAGAGGAGGAGGAGGAAGGAGATGAAGAGAAGGAGAAGAAGAAGAAGTTGTTGTTCCGTGGGTCAGAAGGAAGGTAGACTGGAGAAATGCTGGCATAGGATAGGTGGTCAGGGGATGTGACTATGACTACATGTCATATAAAAGTCTCAAAGAACAAATAAAAAACATAAAAAAAATTTTAAAGTATTAACACAAATTTTATTTGGGTTATACATGAATATTAACAGAACTCTTCACTAAAAAATTAGCCTTACAGTGTATAGTTAGCAGACTGCTAACTTTCACCAGCCCTAAAGCTAAGAATTCTTTATTCTTTATTCTATAACTAATAAAATCCTATGTAACCCCTTCCACAGTGGAACATAGCATTTGGGAAAACCTGAATCTGTGTTCTTTGGCCATGATTACTCTTACATAGTTCTGAGTAAACTATCTGTGCTAGCTGTGATCAAACACTGTCAACAAAAGGAGCTTGGGAAAGGAGCTTGTTCTGCTTATACTTCCATGTCACAGTCACCATTGAGAGAAATCAGAGCAGAACTCAAAGCGAAAACTTTGGCCGAACCATGGAGGAATGCTGCTTACTTACTAACTTACTTTCTAAGGCTTCCTCAGCTTTCTTTTAAAAAATACAACCAAGGAGCACCTGCTGTTTATGGATGATATTGCCCCATGGCTGGAACCTCCCATGTCAATCAAAACATCTCACAGACTTGCCTTCAAGGCAATCTGATGAAAACACTAGTTTTTTCAACTGAGGTTTCTCTTCTGAGATGACTCAAAAACCTAGGGTCCCAACCACTTTGGACATTGTTCCAAGGGGTCATCTAAGACCATTATAAAACACCTATATTTATATTATAATTTTTAACAGTAGCACAATTCCAGTTATGAAGTAGCAACAAAAATAATGTTATGGTTGGGGGTCACCCCATCATGAAGATCTGTATTAAAGGGTTGTCACATTAGGAAGGTTGAGAGCCACTGCTCTATCATGTGTCAAGTTGACAGAATTAACATAGTAACATTTATTTCTTTAGTGGTAAAACTGTGTTTCAATGAATTTTTTAAAAAGAAAAAGAAAGAAGAAAGCCAGATAGTCTTTGATTCTCTCTGATTAAGACTGAGTTTGACCAGATTTGACCTCTGAACTCCGTGCATCTAAGGGAAACATTAGCCTTGGGCTGGGCTTTTGTAACAGTCCCAACCCTGGCCTCCAAACTCTCAGTCAACTCCACCCCTGCTACAACAAAAAGATTGTTTTTAAAATAGTACCAAAAATAAAAGTGTGACCTTCTCAATGGTAAACAAGCACTCTGCTGCGTTCCCTTATTTCCATCTCATCAGACACATTTTTGAGGGTTTAATAGAGATAACAGAAATGGAAAATTATCCCCATCAGAAATAAGGATATGGGGTGACTTTTGTGGCTTGAAAAAGTTCCCATTATGAGAAAAAGCCCACAGATAAGATAATTTATCTTAAATATTTGAAATTCTTAAGAATGGGATCAGATAAACTCGGTATTGGTTATAGTGTGTAATCACAGGCTATTTTGCCCAATAGTTAAAACAAACTGTAAGGTTTCATATAGTTACAAACCAAATCTTTGAATCCAACAGAAGAATATTATGCCACTATAGAAGGAATGGACATGAAAAAATTATCAGAGACAATCATCAGTTCAGCTTGCCATTGGCTTCAATGGTGCATAATTCTATTCCTCCAGTCCTTACATCAGCTAGATCTCCTGCTCCTCTCTGACCCCTCTCTGAGAATTACAGGTTCTCACCACCTCTTAGCCAGATACCAACTTAGCAACAGGAATGCGCCATAGAGCCCCTGGTTATTAAAGGGAAGGAAGTTGAGTTTGATTTATATTTAACATGTAGAAAATTTAGACCTTGCCTTTTGCTGTCTTTATGTGCTCCCTCACCCCCAAAAATGTACTGGAAACATAACGGTGTTAGAAGATAAGCCTTAATTAAAAGAGATTAGGCTGTGAGGGATTTGCCCCAATACATCATTAGCGTCACTATTTTGAGAGTGGGTTCTTTACCAAGGGAGCAGTTTCTTTGCACAAGGTTGAGTCTAGACTCCTCCTACGCATGTATCACTATTTACATGTCTGCTATAGAACAATACAACAAGCTGGCCCTTGCCAAATGTAGCCTCTCAATCCTGGGCAGTCACCCAGATTGTGACACATTTATATTCAGTCTAAATTACCCTATCTCTAGTATCCATGTTATAGCATAATAAGCAGGCTAAGACATCTACAAAGGCATAGATATGATCATCTATCATCTATGGATTCACCACTAATTTATTAACACATGCAACAAATATCCGTTAAGCTTCTGTTTACCATGCATTTGGGGATGCAAAGTCAATGAAACATGACTTTCCCCTTTTCTGGGGAAGCTCAAACACAATGTTTAACACATAAACTCATTCTGGGTAACATCATGAACTATAGATTAAATGAGTAGCTGAAATTTGTATGTAACTGCCAATACTTGTCCATAGGGAAGTCCTCATGAAACACCCTATAACTTTGATTCTTTTTCTTTTACTAGATTTTCTGGGGTTGTCAGAATTCCAAATGAATTATTTCACATTTTAGATAAAACCTAAATAAGATCTCACTCTAAAGGATGTCACTAAACATGGCATGCCCAAGACCATATCTAGAATAGAATCAATAGTTGAACACAGATCTCTCCTGACTTGATAACCCTTAGAGGACTTCACTCCAAGTAACTCAGGGAGAGAAAATGAATGAATGAACAAGCAAGCAACCATGGTTATGGCTCTACAAAAATCTCATGATGATAGATTCTGCTTGTGCTCAACCACCAGATCAATATTCCATCTTCACCAAAGACTTACCTGCATCAGTTTTTTACTACTATGTAACAAGTGTATCAACTTAGCACACAGTTATTACTACATAGTCTCAACCCCAAACACTGTTGTAAAACTTTTCTAGATAATTTAGGGCTTCGAATGAGACTACAACTAACAGGGCACAAAGGGTTCAGATCTTATCAGGACTCATCTGGAGTGGGAGATGGGCTTCCAAGCTCACTTGTATGATTACTGGAAGATTTAGTTCCTTAAAAGCTATTGAATAGGAACCTCCACTCAGTTCCTTGCTGACTATCAGCTAGAGGCTGCTCTCAGTTACTCACTGTAGTGTCCTCTACAACATAGCATCCTACTTCATCATAACTAATGCAAGAAAGAGTCAACAAGCTAGGTAGAAGGCACATCCTTCCTAAAGTCATTAAGGAAGTAGCATTCTTTCAGGTTTGCCTTACTATATTCATCCAGGCTATGCTCAAAGAGAAAGCATTAAGGGTGGGAATACGAGGAGGTAGAGATATGGAAGCCTCTCTATCACACATGATCACTCTCAGCCACTGAATCACACACTTACGAGCATCCATATCTTCCCTAGGAAATTGGCAGGCAGAGTAATGGGTACAAGATGGGAACCAGACTCACAGCTTTCTCTTTCCTCGCTCCCAATGCCTTGCTAGCAAAGACAGCTAAGCAGTACTTACAGAAGTAAAAGGGACATGATCTCAAGCCTCCCATTGTAGCAAAGGGTAAAATACATCCTCCTTTATGCTATCTGGCTCTGCAAACATAGTTCAAATACTTGAGACTATGGATAACCATCCTCTAGATGAGGATAAAATTACTTTTCCTCTATGAATTGTTTTGTCCTAGACCATAGTTTCAGTCTCCAATTGGAACAAAAATCTTTAAGTCTTAGGGGGTATTTTTTTTAAAAAATTGATTTAGTTTGTTGTCAGTATATAGTGTATTCTGTTTACTTTAACCTCTCTACTTTCTATCTCCTTCTGAACATTCTTATTCCCAACTCTTCCCTGCAAGTCCCATTCCTACCATCAGGCATTTAGTATTTTGTTTTGTGACTCTTTGATTTTAACCAATACTGTCTCTATGGCAATGGGCTTGGAGCTACCCATTGGAGAATGGTGGGTCACATTTGGTGCACACTGAAGGCAAGAATTGCCTACACACCAGAATCTATCAATTGGCAAAGAGACAATTGTAACTCCACTATTTTTTGGTGGCCATTTCTTTATTCTATTTGCTTATAGGTGTTGGTGCACAGATTTAAAAAAAAAAAAACTATGGTATGGGGGCTGGAGATATGGTTCAGCTGCTAAGAGCATGCATTCCTCTTGCAGAGGAACCAAATTTGGTTCCCAGCACCCACGTATGATGTCATGAATCACCTGTAACTCCAGCTCAGAGGATCAGACATCCTCTTCTGAGCTCTTCAAACACTTGAACTCAAATGCACATAGCCAAATTCAGGTGCTTGTAATTAAAACTAAAATATTTTTTAAGACGAGCAAGATATTCTAAAGTTCTTGATTATTTGTCCACCTTCCTACTCATAATTTAATCTATTTGACAGCATTTATTAAGCTCCCATTATGTGTTAGACATAATGCAGGTTCTTATGGTGCTAAAAAAGATTCATAAGAACCAAGTGAGCCCGAGTGATACAGTGAAAGTCTATCTCAATTAAAGACAAAAAGTCAACAGAAAAAAAAAACATAACTAGTAGGATTCCTATTACAGTGATGAAACACCATGAACAAAAAGCAACCTGAGGGGAAAAAGTCTATGTGGCATATGATTCTACTTCACTGCTCATCATCTACGGGAAGTCAGGACAAGAAATAAGCAGGGCAGGAACCTAGAGGAAGGAGGTGGTACAGAGGCCATGGAGGGGTACTGCTTACTGGCTTGCTCCTTGTAGCTTATGCACACTGTTTTCTTTTGTTATTATTGTTGTTGTTGTTAATTTTACATCCAATACAGCTTCCCCTTCCTCCTCTCCTCCCAGTTTCTCCCTCTCACCTCATTCCCCATCCCTCTCCTCCCTTTCTCCTCAGAAAAAAGGAAGCCTTCAGTGGATCTCAACCCACCATGGCATATCAAGTGGCAGTAGGACTAGGTGCATCTTCTCCTATTGAGGCTAGACAAGGCAGCACAGTTAGAGAAAAGGGGATCCAAAGTTTGGCAACACGCTCAGAAACAGCCCTTGCTCTTGTTAGGAGTCCTACATGAAAACCAAGCTGTATAACTGCTATGGAAGTGCAAAGAGCCTAGCTTCATCCCATGCATGGTCTCTGGTTGGTGGTTCAGTCTCTATGGCTCCCTATGGGCCCAGGTTAGTTGATTCTATAGCCATCTCTGTGGTGCCCTTGACCTCTCTGGATCCTTCAATCCTTCCTCCCCACCTTCCATAGGAATCTTTAATCTCTGGCTGATGTTTGGCTATGGGTTTCTGCATTTGTTTCCATTGGCTGCTGGGTGAACCATCTCTGATGACAGTTATACTAAGCTTTCATTTGCAAGTATAGCTGGGTGCTCTCTCATGGCACGAGTCTCAAGCTGGGCTTGGCATTGGACGGCCATTATCTCAATTTCTGTTCCATCTTTATCCCTGTACACTTGTAGGCAGAACAAATTGTGGGTCAAAGGCATTGTTGTTGCATTGGTGTCTTCATCCCTCTATTGGAAGTCTTTTCTGGTTACAAGAGATGACCATTTCAGACTCCATATGCCCCATTCTTGAAAATGTCTCTTGTTCTCTGTTTCTAGAGTGTCCCAGAGATCCCCCCTACACCTATTCCAATTCTCTCTCCCCGTACTCTTTCCCTCTGTCCTCTCTGACTTGAATCCTCCTGTTCCCTTCCTCATACTCTCCCTTCCTCCATCCACACCTGATGTCTAATTTATTTCCTATTCTCAGTGATATTCAAGTTTCTCCATTCCCCTTTGAGCCTCCTTGTTAATTAGCTTCTTTGGGTTTGTGGATTACATCATGGTTATCATGTATTTTATGGCTTACATATGCTTATAAGTAAGTACAAACCATTTTTGTCTTTCTGGATCTGGGTTACCACTCTCAGGATGATATCTTCAAGTTCCATCCACTTGCATGCAAATTTCATGTTGTCTTTGCTTATAATGGCTGAGTAATAGTCTATTATGTAAATCTAATATATTTTCTTTACACATTCTTTGGTTGAGGAACATCTAGGCTGTTTTCAGTTTCTGGTTATTATAAATAAAGTTGCTATGAAAATACTTGAGCAAATGACCTTGTGGAATGGAGAAGCATCTTTTGGGTATATGCCCAGGAGCTGGATCTTGAGCTGGATCTATCCCAACTTTTTGAGAAACCACCAAGTTGATTTCCAAAGTGGTTGTACAAGTTTGCAGTCCTACCAGCAATGGAAAGGTGTTCCCCTTCCTTATTCCACATCCTCGCCAGCATGACCTGTCACTTGAGGTATTGATCTTAACAATTCTCATGAGTATAAGATGGAATCTCAGAATTATTTTGATTTGCATTTCCCTGTTGACTGAGGATGTTGAACACTTCTTTAAGTGCTTCTTGGTCATTAGAGATTCCTCTGTAGAAGATTCTCTGTTTAGCTCTATACCCCATTTTTTTAATTGAGTTATTTGGTTTGTTGATCTCTAGTTTCTTGAGTTCTTTATATATTTTGGATATCAGCCCTTTGTGGAATGTAGGGTTGGTAAAGATCTTTTCCCATTATGTAGGCAGTCATATTGTTCTCTTGACAACTGTCCTTTGCTTTTAAGCGGCTTTTCAGTGTCTTGAGGTCCAATTTTAAAATTGCTGACTTTAGTGCCTGAGCTGTTGGTGTTTTTTGTTCAGGAAGTTGCCTTCTGTGTCACTGTATTCAAGCCTATTCCCCACTTTCTCTACTATCATGCTTAGAGTATCTGGATTTATGTTGGAGTCTTTGATCCACTTGAACTTGACTTTTGTACAGAGTTATAGACATGGATTTATTGGCAGTCTTTTATATTCAGTCATTCAGCTACACCAGAAACATTTGTCAAAGACGTTTACTTTTTTCCATTGTATGTTTTTGCCTTCAATGATTGAGTTCTATAAGTGTGTGGGTTTACTTCTGGGTCTTTGATTCAATTCCATCAGTTAATTTGTCTGTTCTTATATCAATACCAAGTGGTTTTTGTTACTATTGCTCTGTAGTACGCTTGAAATCAGGGATGCAATACTCCCTGAAGTTCTTTTATTATACAGAATCATTTTAGCTATCCTGGATTTGTTGTTCTCCCATATGAAGTTGAGTATTGTTTCAAGGTCTATAAAGAATTGTACTGAAATTTTGATGGGAATTGAATTATATCTGTAAGTTGCTTTTGGTAAGATGGCCACTTTCACTATGTTAATCCTACCAATCCATGAACATGGAAGATCTTTTCACCTTGAGATATCTTCTTCAATTTCTTCCTTCAAAGACTTGAAGTTCTTGTTATACCAGTCTTTCTCTTACTTTGCCAGAGTTATACCAATATTTTGTATTATTTGTGGCTATTGTGAAGGGAGTTGTTTCCCTAATTTTTTTCTCAGCCTGTTTATTGTAAGTCAGCCACTGATTTTTTTTGTTAATTAATTTTGTATCCAGCCACTTGCTGAAGGTGTTTATTAAATATGGGAGTTCCCTGGTAGAATTTTGGGGGTCATTAATACACACTATCATATCATCTGTGAATAGGAATACAATGACTTCTTCCTTTCTAATATGTATTCCCTTGGTCTCCTTTAGTTGTCTTACTGGTCTAGCTAGAATTTCAAGTACTATATTGAGGTGATCATGTGAGGTTTTTCTTTCAGTTTGTTTGTATGATGGATTGTGTTGATGGATTTTTGTATGTTGAATCATGCCTGTATATCTGGGAGGAAGTCTACTTGATCATGGTGGATGGTGATTTTGATGTGTTCATGGATTCGGTTTGTGAGTATTTTCACATAAATGTTTATAAGGGACATTGGTCTGAGATTTTCTTTTATTTGCTGAATCTTTGTGTGGCATAGATATTAGGGTGACTGTGGCCTCATAAAGTAAATTGGACAATGTTTCGCTCCTATTTTGTGGTCTAGTTTGAGGAGTTACTGGTGTTAGAACTTTGAAAGTTTGGTAGAATTCTGCACAAAAACCTGGGATCTTTTTTGAAGCTTTTAATGACTGCATCTTTTTTCTTGGGGGATTTTGTTATATTTAGATTGTTTACCTGATCTTGATTTAGTTTTGGTATGTGTTACCATCCCCATCTCTTTTGACTAATTTTGGTTAAAATTAATTTATCTAATAAAAGTCTATTTTATTACATATTAGAATGACTACTCTAGCTTGTTTCTTAGGTCCATTTTCTTGGAAAATGATTTTAAAACCAGCTAGCACAAATTACCCTTTGTCAATTTGACAAACAAACATATCACTTATTGTGTTGGCTAGTTTTATGTCAACTTAACATATAAGTTAGAGTTATCTGAAAGCAGGGAATCTCAATTAAGAAAATTCCCCCGTAAGATCCAGCTATAGGGCATGTTCTTAATTAGTGACTGATGTAGGACGGCCAAGCCCATTGTGAGTGGTAGCTTCCCTGGGCTGGTACTCTTGGGTTCTATAAAAAGCAGACTGAGCAAGCTATGAGGAGCAAGCCAATAAGCAGCCCCCCTCCATGAATTTTGCATCATTTCCTGCCTCTATGTTCCTGCTCTGCTTAAGTCCCTGTCATAATTTCTTTTAGTGATGAACAGTGATATAGAAGTGTAAGCTAAATAAACACTTTCCTTCCCAACTTGATTTTTGGTCATGGTGTTTTGTGGGAGCAATAGAAACCCTAAGATATTTTTCTCATAATTTATTTATTTTTTAATCATATTATATCCCAATCACAGATTCTCCTCTCCTCCCATTCTTACACTTACAAATCACCCCCCATTATCCCCTTCCCTTCTCCTGAGAGAAAGGGAGGCCCCCTTAGGCCATCTAGTCAGAGCCATAGTAAGCTCATCCTTTCCCATTGAGGCCCAGCCAGGTAGTCCAGGTAGGGGAAAAGGATCCAACTGAAGGGAACAGAGTCAGAGACAGTCTTTGCTCCAACTGTTAGGGAAGCCACATGAAGACCAAGCTGAACATCTGCTACACATTTAGGTGGGAGGGCTAGGTCCAGCTCCTGCATGCTCTTTGGTTCGTGATTCAATCTCTGTGAGGTCCCATGGGCCCAGGTTGGTTGACTCTGTAGGTCTTATTGTAGTGTCCTTGACTCTTCCAACTCCCTCATTTGTATCCCTATCCATGTGTCTTCCTTATCTTCTATCGGTATTTGGCTATGTGCCTCTGTATCTGTGTCCATCTGCTGCTGGATCAAGCCTCTCAGAAGACAGTTACTCTAGTCTCCTATGTGCAAAACAAAGTATCATTAATAGTGTCAGAGTTTGGCTATTTCCCTTGGGATGGGTCTCAAGCTGAGCAAGTCATTGGTTGGCAGTTCCCCCAGTCTCTGCTCCATCTTTGTCCATGCACACCTTGTTGGCGGTACAAATTTGGGGTTCAGGGTTGTGTGGGTGGGTTAATGTCCCCCTCCTCCCGCTGGAAGTCCTACATGGCTACAGAAGGTGGTCTCTATCCCTTGCTGGTAGGAATCTCAGCTAGGGTCACCTGATAGACTCCCCATAGCCTTACCCATCCCAGATCTCCAGCTAACCCCAGAGATTGCCCCCCACATACAGATTTCCATTGTCACTCCCAGCCCTCTTTCTTGTCCCTACCCACACTTGGTCACCATTCCTACACCCTTCCTCACCCCTTCTCCCACTCAGTTCCATCTCTCCATTCACCTCTGATGGATCACCCTTGGACCCTCCTTTTTACCCAGATTCTTTGGGTCATGGGTTGTAGGATGGTTATCCTGCACTTTATGTCTTATGTCTAATATCCAGTTATATGTAAGTGTTTTTCTAAGTTTGCATTATCTCACTCAGGATGACATACTCAAGCTCTATCCATTTGCTTGCAAAATTTATGATGTCCTTGTTTTTAATAGCTGAATAGTATTCCATTCTGTAGATGTATCGAATATTCTTTATCCATTCTCCACACATCTAGGTTGTTTTCAGTTTCTGGCTATTATGGATATATGGATATGAACATAGTTGTACAAGTGCCTTTGTGGGATGGTAGAGCATCGTTTGGGTATATGCCAAGGAGTGATATAGTTGGGTCTTGCCATAGAATAATTTCCAATTTTCTGAGAAATAACCAAATTAATTTCCAAAGTGGTTGTACAAATTTTCTCTCCCACCAACAATGGAGAAGTGTTCCTCTTGCTCTGCATCCTTCCCAGCATGTGATGTCACTTGAGTTTTTTAATCTTAGCCATTATAACAGGAGTAAGATGGAATCTCAGAGTCTTTTCGATTAGTATTTCTCTGGGGACTAAGGACATTGAACATCTCTTTAAGTACTTCTTGGCCATTAGGGATTCCTCTTTTGAGAATCCTCTGTTTTGCTCTGTACTTCCTTTTTAAATTGGATTGTTTAGTTTGTTGGTATCTAACTTCTTGAGTCATATATATATATATATATATATATATATATATATATATATATATATAGGATATTAGTCCTCTATTGGATATATGGTTAGTGAATTAAGCATAACCTTTCCTTTCTTGTTGTCTGCAAGATCTCAATATTAATATTACAACATAAAACATTATAATGTTAAAAGTCCTACAGTCTTTACAAATTCAAATGCTTTAGATTTTCAGTTTCTTTTAAAATTCAATGTCTCTAAATAACTCTAAAATATCTTTTTAAAAGTTCCAGTCTCATCAGGAAAGCTGTCCCAGCCCCATGTCTGCTGCAGCACTCAGGAGAGCAGCTCCTGCACCTCATTTGGGAAGCATAATAGAGCTGTCCCTGATGGGCATAGATGAGCCATCTCAGGGTCATGAAAGTAGGAGAGATGGTTCTGCCCCCTTGCTGGCTTTGGCATTGTATGGGCCAGCCATGGCGGGGCAGGAGAGTTTGTGCCAGTATAGTGGATGCAGAACTAACTGGCAGACTGACCACCTCAGGATACCTCTCAGGTCAAGATCCAGAGCTTTGAATTGGCCCACCCCTACATCTACACCATCTATGAACTGCTGAACTATGTGAAGGGACCAGTCTTACAGATCCAAACCTACAGGATCTCTATAACACAGGGCAATAACAGAATATCCAAGAGGAGTCCAATGAGGTTCCAGTACTGATGGTGTAGCAGAAACTAGAAGCTTTAAACCAGACCAACAACCCATTGCAATGAACATTTACAAGCAAAGAAGTATGGACAAAGTGGTATATTGTGGGGGACACTACAGCTTTCATAACAAGAAGTTTTTCTCTGTTGGTGGGAATGTTACAAGGGTGGAGTGCTGATACAAGGGGGCGGGAGATGAGTGGGATTAAGGTGCATGATATGAAATTCACAAAAAAAAACAATGAAAGGTTTTAAAAAAATGTTCATCTCTTAATGTGGAGTCCTGCAAAAATAAATTATTGGTTTTTCCTTCAAGAAGGAAAAACCAGAGCACATAATCAATTCAAAGCGAAACCAAACTCTAACTACATAAATAATGACCCAATGTGTTCAGTGTCTCAGATCTACTGATAATCTTCTGGGCTCCTCCAAAGAGCCTGGGTCATGTCTCTAGCTCCACCCTTTGCAGGCTACACAGATTGTCTCCTAAGTTCAGGCAGGCTCCATTACACAGTTTCTATTGTTCTTGGTGGTCATCGCATTGTACTAGCATCTCCTAAATGCTGGGGTCTCTTGCTATAACCCGGCTACACTAGCTAATAGGATTCTCTTCAGAGACTCCAGTCCTGTAACAGCATGCTATGAACCAGCTGTTCTTCATGCCTTCAAAACCAGTACCATCTAAGTGACTCTTAGCACCACAAAGTTTAGCTGCTAGCAAAAGATACAGCCTTGGTCACCTCTAGAACACAGCTTCTGTGTGCTAACTCTGAGGAAACTTCTCCCAGAAGATTTCTCAATAATGCTTGTTTCTTCTTAGTCAGTGATAATTTCTCAGCTCCAGATGACCAATATCAGTTAGCCAAGCCAAGCAAAGCAAAGGTTTCACTTTCATGGTTTTCTGGTCTGTTAATTACAGCAGGTTCTTCAGTCCCAGCTAACCAGAACCACAGATTATCAAACTACCTACTGGAATTTTATAAGCCAGGCCTCCATTGTGTCCATTTCTCTCAACACTCTTATCTTCCAAGCTCCCACAGAACAGTTCACAATTCTTTGAATACTCAATAGCTTTTCTAGCCCAAAGTTCCAAAGTCCTCAAGCCTCCCAAAAGCATTCTCAAAGCTGTCACAGCAATACTCCACTATACATATACCAGTTTCTGCCTTAGTTAGGATTACTATTGTGGTAATGAAGCAGCAAGACCAAAAGCAAATTGGGGAGGAAAGATTTATTTGGCTTACACCACCACATCACTGTTCATCATTCAAAGGTAGTCAGGGCAAGAATTAAACAGAGCAGGAAGCTGGAGGCAGGAGATGATGAAGAAGCCATGGAGGGGTTCTACTTCCTGGCTGACTCCTTATGGCTTGCTCAGACCTCTTTCATATAGAACCTAAGACTACTAGACCAAAGTGACACCACCTACACTGGGGCTAGGATCTCCCATATCAAATGCTAATTAAGAAAATGCCCTTTTTATCACTATTGCTTTGTAGTACAGCTTGAAGTCAGGGATGGGATTCCCCCAGAAGTTCTTTTATTGTTGAGAATAGTTTTCACTATCCTGGGCTTTTTTGTTATTCCAAATGAATTTGAGAATTTCTCTTTCTATCTCTGTGAAGAATTGAGTGGGAATTTTGATGGGACTTGCATTAAATCTGTAGATTGCTCTTGGCAAGATAGCCATTTTTACTATATTAATCCTTCCAATCCATAATCGTGGGAGATCTTTCCATCTTCTGAGATCTTAGGCTACAACAAAAAAGTAATCTCAGGCAGGAATCTAAATATTAGGCTAAAACAAAGAAGTAATTTCAGACAGGAATCTAAATATTAGGCTAGAACAAGGAAGTAGGCTTCAGACATGAAAATGACCTTGGGCTAGGACAGGGAAGTAGGCTCAGATACTTTGGTCATTCTGATAAGCCTTTAGAAACAGTGATCACGGGAGTGTTCACGTAATTGGGTTTAATGCCTTGCTTTTTCTTTGACTATTTGTGTTTATTGTATTGCTTGTTCCTTGACTATTTGCATCTATTGTATTGCTAGACTTTCAACCTAGAACTGACCTTAATAATGCATGTAATCAAAATGGTATAAAAGCATAAAGGAAGAAGGAGTATAGGATAGGGGTTCTAGGGAGGGGAAATGGGGAAAGGGGATGACATCTGTATTGTAAATAAATAAAATATCCAATAAAAAAAGAAAATGTTCATAGAACAAAAAAAAAAGAATAGGAAGAAAATGCCAAACAGACTCAGTTAAAGCTAAATTTGATAAAGGCAAAATTTTTCAAAGTTTCACCCTTTCAGAAAATTCTAGCTTGTGTCATATTGACTTTCAAACCTGCAAGCACATACCTAAAACCTTCTAGACTCACAGCACAATTTTTTTTGTGGAAATTGCCAAGTGACTAATGAACATGCTATTCTCAAAGCCAACATTCATCTCTTTGTGCTCAATGTGTAATCTCTATGATTCGTTTTGGCTGCCTTCCCTATTAGGGGCTAGATATTAGTAAAAGGAATAGCTCATATTTTAAAAGCTACAGGATAAGAACAAAAGTTTGACCCCATTGCCTACAGTATTACTTAACTGAGATATTCAATGTACATAAGGAGGACTTTTTTGTGTGTCCACTCCCTTCCCTATTTTTTATCTGCTCCTCTATGCCCAGATGAATCTTCAGTAGACTTCCAAATTGATTTCAACACAACTCCTTGACAATATTGCTCTTACTAATGAGCTTACTATTACCCAAACTCTGTCTCCTTGCATTAAATACCTTTATCATATCCTACACTCTCTTCCTGGAGACACTCTTTTTTTTAATTTATTTTATTTATGTATATGGATATGTAGTACATATATGTAGAGATCCTGGAGCTGGAATTACAGTGGTTGTGACCCAGCTGACATGGGTGCTACAAACTACATTCAGGTCCTCTGGGAGAACATCATATACACTTAAACTTTGAGCCATCTCTCCTGCCTAAAACCCTCTATGTTGACTTGACTTCCATGGTACCATACCATCTTTACTGTCCTACTGTACTCTCACCTCCTGTTCAGTCTCCCTTGGAGGCTCCTGGATCTCTGCTCATTCTCTAAATGTTGACATGTCTGTCCTGTATTCTGTCATAAGATTTTACCCATTTTTATCAATTAATATTTTAATTTTAGACTATTTCATCTAGTCCCGTGGCTTGAAAACCTATCCTAGACTTCTCTGTCCCAAAATTGCCTCTCTAGGCTGAGGGCAGGGGAACAATCATTCAAAATCAAAAATCATTCAAAAATGAGCCCCCGTCACATTTCAGTGTTGGAGCACTACCCCTTTTCATTATATTTTTATGTCAAGGAAGCACAGAAAGAGAAATTTTATTTACCAGGAAATATTTAGTTTGGTACTGCTAGATAGTCTGGGTTTCATGTATTAGCTCAGTGTGGTTACGAATTGCTTCTGAGGCCAGGCAAGTATCAGGGGAGACCCTGAATGGAGGCCCAGAGAGGCCACTGTGTGAAGCTGTGGAAGTGAAGCCTGATTGTGTTGGAGATCCCAAGATGTTGGCAATGCCAGACCCATGAGACTAAAAGCCTTTGGGAGTCAGGGATTAGAATGTGGAGATTGGAATGAGAATGGTTCCGATAGGCTCATATTTATAAATACTTACTCTCCAGTTGGTGAAACTGTTTAGGAAGGATTAGGAGGTATGGTCTTGTTGAGGGGTATGTCACCGGGGCTGTGAGGTTTCAACAAAATGATGGACTGGGTATTAGGTCTATCTTGTACCTTACTGATACAAACTGGTATAGTTATGCTCTAATTGTATTTTGAGAGAAAGGGTTTGTTTTTATTTTAACAGGAAGGGTGATATGTAGGAGGAGCTAAGGTGGGAGGAGTAAGGAGAGGAAGAAGAGGAGTAAGGAGAGGAAGAGGAGAAGGAAGAGAGGGAGCTAAGAGGATGAGAGACAAGAGAGGGGAATATGGAGGCAGATGTTCACTTGTCTGTAGCAGTCAAAGGTAGTTGGTATATCTAGGTTGAGTATTGGGTTATACTTCTGATTGTATGGGCATCTTGTTACTGATCATTAGCAAATATATAAGCTTTTGGATAATTTAAGCATTAGAGTCTCATTTTCCTACTGGGCCAGCATGGATGGCAGGATGGTCTGGGCAATGCCCAGCCTTGCAGAGACAGCATGGAAGATTGGCAGAGCCATCTCCCACGCTGACATCTCATGGGTGGCAGGGCTACTGTTTCTGGCTGGCCGTTTCTAGCTGTGATGCGCACGTAGCCTCTGGCCAAGAAACATGGCGGCTGAGCTAGGCAGAGCCTCCACAGCTTAGATAGTTGGCATGACCGGCGACCAATTTAAATAATTACCTCAACAAACATACATCAAAACCCCTAGGTAGCTTAGAAGAAAAAAATTAACAGAATGTGAAATAAAATGTGAGTTTCATAGACTTTAAATCATAAAGTAGACATTTCTAGAGTAGACTGGGGGTAGGTAGTCTGTTCTGTGAAAAGACAAGAAAGTTTTCTGGAATAGTGTACATGCTCTATGTCCTTGTTTGTGCGTAGTATCCATGTGAAGAATGACTATCTTGAACCCTTGATATCTGGTCATCTTTATGCATGCGGTCACAGTTGCCTGTTTTAAGGGTAGAGGGAAATCGTGTTCTAAGTAGCACGTGGCAAGGTTCCAGAATAACTCTAAGCTGAGGAATGAAGTTCCCAGACTATTTTCCATTCAAGCTAGTGCAAGCCTCTTTGAGGAAAACCACTGTGGGACAAAGGTACAAAGATGTCTCTTGTGACATCTGTCACATGGGCCACATAATAAGGCAGATACTACCAAGTTGCCTCTTTTAGTAATGTGTTTTCACTGGAGGGAAAAAGTATCATGAGAAATAAAATCTGAAAAGTTTGGGATCCATGTGCATTACTTAATGAAGTGCCATTATTGCAAGTTCTTAAAGTTTGCATGCAAGGATTGACAGTTCTGATCCCACTCAGAGATACAAATAAGAGAAAGCCTGCTGAGGTGTCATTTCTGTCAGGTCAGGTCACAGCAGGACATAGTTTAGAACTGTACCTGGGTATTGTCTATTTTTTGCAGTTAAAGCTCACACACTGAACACCAGACCATCTTATGAACTGGTGGCTGTTTTCCTGATAGAAGAATGAAGACTTCACTGAGGATTACTCAACAAGTTAAAAGGTATTCACCTTGATTCTCAGAATTCTTGAAACAAAGGCACAGCACATCCTTACATTTATGCTAGCTCCTTTGTATTTCCTTGTTATTTTTTTCTCCAAGCTATTTAGATACACAAAGATCAAACTCCAAGGATAAGTAATCCTTGAAGCTTCCCTTGATCTTTTCAGTCAGCATTAAATCATTTCAGTCACCACATTCACAGACTTCATTGGATCTCTCAGTAGTTACCGTGTCCTACATTCTGAACTGAGTAGCAACTGCACTTGTAACTTCTTATTTCTTCTTCCTTAATTCATTATTTTTATCCATTTTAAATCATGGTCGTGGCCCCCTCCTTCCTCTCCTCCTGGTCCCACACTCTTAAATGCCTCCCCCATTACCACTTCACTTCTCCCTACTTAGAGAAGGGGAAGCACTCCACCCTGACCCCTGGTACCCACCCAACCTGAGAGCTCAAGTTGCAGCAAGACTGAGACCATGCTCTCTTACCAAGGCCTGATCAGGAAGTACAGATATTAGAAGGGGATCCAATAGCTGGCAACAAAGTCTGAGACAGTCTCTGCTTCATGTGAGAACTATCTGCATAATTGCCACAGGAAGACAAAGTTACACATCTGCTACAAATGCTACAAAGATGTGTAGGAGGCATAGGTTCAGCCCCTGCATGTTTTTGGATTGGTGGTTGAGTCCCTGTGAGCCCCTATAGGTACACTTTAGTAGACTTTAGGATTAAAAGATTGCATGCACCACCATACCCCTCACATTTTTCTAATCTTTTAGTATTTTGTATCTACGGCTCCTTTGTAGGGTGACAATAATACTGTAAGAAAGGCACATGTCCAAACAAAATAGTCTTTATCACAATGTAGCCTTGAAGCTGACTTTTCTTCCTGTGTCAAGATTAAAGGACATAA
>NW_021620764.1:0-5661 GCF_004785775.1 Grammomys surdaster
ACCCTCTGAATTACTAGAAAAGTTTTAAGAGAATCAAACAGGACAGGTAAAGAATCTCCATGCCCTCCTTCACATGGCATGCATGAAGACTTAGTATACTTGTCTATTAACAAAATTGACTCATAAAAAAGACAGCTGTCTTTTACCTGCTCAAACATGGGGAATTTCATCTTTAATTGATCTGTACACGTTGCACAATCCATATGACTATCTTAATGGTACTAAAATTTTAGTTGTGAGATTCACATATTACAGAATGTACAGCTTTGGTGGGTTCATCCTCAGAGATGCCGGACTGACCTGCTTGGTCCCTGCTTCTGGTTGCTGCCCAAAGCACCTTCAGGGATTGCCATGGATTTCAGGCTACCTTGCCTCATCCAACCTTTCAGATGGATGCAGTCAGAAGAACATCAGTCAAGCTCTGAACCTTCCAAATATGCAGAGACTGGATAACAGATTTTGCAGCTAGCTTTCTTAAGTCTAATCAAATTTTCTAATTTTCCTACCCCTCCCCACCGCTTAAAGAATTTTTTCGTCACCCCTATACAGCAGAAAGAAGTTATGGAGAGTGGTCAACCCAAATCCATTAGGTTAGGGTGGATGGTTCTGGTTATTTTATGAATTATAGATATGTTGTCATTTTAAAGGATATTTTACAAATTTTTTAGCCAATTGTAAAATGTTCCTCTTTAGACAAAGAGGAAACCAGAAAGCTTTAGACTCGGGGATTTCTACCCTTCATTTCTTTTCTCTATCTTTCCTTCTTAGGTAAAGAAAAAGGGATGGAAGAGAAAAAGGAGGATATAGTCAGGTCATAGAAATTAGAGGAATAGACAAATAGGGATAGGTCATCAAATTTACTCTTAAACATAACATTATATGGTCATATCATACATTGGTAGAAATCTTTATAATTAATGCAAATTGAAGGTATACTTTTACATGGGTATACAATTTATAGATTGATGCAGATTTATGGTTTTCATTGGTGTGAATTGCCTATATCTGACACAGTATTTATAATTAATATTGTTATCTTTGGTAGGCACTGTGCCTGTTCAACTCATCTAAGAATACACGGCTTGGACCCAGTCCTTTTATAACTGACATTACAAACTGGTTAGGATGACTAAGTAACACAAGTTAAGAGTCAGATAGTAAACTCATGGTTATATTAGATTCTGATTTAAATGTAATAAAGTGTTTTTAATTTACTCAAATAGAAATGATTAAGAATAGCTAAGGTGTGACAGTTCAGATATACTTTGCATAGATAGATAGTCGTCAAAGGCATCAGAAGTCCACAGAATATGACATTTAAGGCCATTTCTTTATTAAAAAGATCATTTGACTAGAGACATGTCTGCTCCTGACACCATCCCTTTCTTGGTTCAAAGAAGAAACTGAGCATCAGTGGAGTTGTTCCAGTTGTGGTGAGACAGTCACTAGGGAAGAATTGCCTCAATTCATCTACAGACAAAAATGCTTTCCAGGAAAAGGACACACTATGTGGAATAGTCAACTGATAGCTCTTCCAAGAAAGAGTACGTAGTTCTCCATACTTCTGCTTTACAACGGTCTGTCAGATGATCCTGGGCCAGAAGGCTGAAGACTGATGCTCCAGTGTTTTGAGGAATGAGAGACTGTCCAGGTAGTCGGCTGGCTCTACAAATTCGTTAAGTTTTGGAAGCTATGTTTTGTGCTTCCTATATTTTCAAGTAATATATATAAGTCGTTCTCAGATTTCTGATGGAGTTGAAGACTGACTGTAGTCTCACAGTCAACTCAAGCTGTTAAGCATTGAGAGAGATGATACAGATTTGAGAGGATGGTTTTCAGATGGAAATACAAGCTAAAACCAGGACATGATTCATGTGTAGAATTGTTAGCCTTTTAAGTTAGGATAGATGGTAGAGTGCTTTGTCTAAATTGACAAAATTGATGGAATGGGTGTTACGTGTATCTTATACTTGATAAATTGCATAATGGCAATAGTTGTCCTCAACTTAAGTCAGAGAGAAAGGAGCCTTTTAATTGGACAAAAAGGGGGAAATGGTGTGGGTTGCACTGGTGCTGTTTGTATTCTGATGTTAATTCTGCTTTCTCAAGCCCTGAAGAGCAGTGAGCTGATCATATACTCACACCATTGCATGTGAACCTTCTCCCCATTTTATCTGGCCAAATAAAGACTAGGGCCTGTGATTGGGCAGTGGAAGGGAATGGTGGGGCTGGAGGTTTTAGAGACTAGAGGAAGAGAGGGAAGGAGAGAAAGAAGATGGAGCAGAATCACATGTCCTGGAGAAGCCACAAGTAGCAAGGGATCTCATAGCTGGGGAATAGAGTAATGTAGTGGTGAACCTACCTAACCCAGGTGTGTAGATTATAAATATTGTAACTGAGTTGTGTGGGTTTTGCACAGGCTTATTGGGGGTGGAGATACACTGCAACACAGAGCTGTCAGCTTCTGGAGGAGCTCTGGTACCTCTCTCTGTCTTTCAGACTACTTATACCCTAGAGAGCACAACCCACCCACTCTTCAGATTCCTCGAGGCAAATCTTACTCTAGTCCTAGCCAGGAGATCTCTGGAGAATTTTAAGGGCCACAGCATGGAACAGATGGTGAAAGAAGGGAAAAGCAGGTGGAAACTATACCTCGAAGAAAAGGGCTTTGAGATTTTACAATAACCCTTTAAGCCATTCATTCATTTGTATGGGCCTTTATTGAGAACCAGCTGTGACCTAGGTACCTGTATTGATGCTGTAGACTTGGAAAGTCACAGCACACACCACATCCTCTTCACAAAGCACACCTAGGAGACCTCTGACTTATCTTCACTTCTGCTTTACCTTTCACTGACTCCAATGGTGTTAGATCATCAATGAGTACAACAACCATCTCTAGTTTACAGACAAGGAAAAACAGGAGTTCCCCAGGGCTAGATGACTCTCCCAAAGCCAAGGTATGCAATTCACATTCAGGATTTCTGGACGTAAACCTTACATTCTTTGTGCTGCCTCTCCAAAGGCAAGGGCATAACCTGACATTGAGACAGACATGAAACCCTCTCCATCTTAGGTATTATTGCTGAACATTCAATATACAAAACAATAGCCCCAATCTGCAACGTAAGAGAACCAACTGTCTAAGAGAAAGATGTGTAACTAGCAATCATCTATGGCAGGAATAAAGACAAAGTGATTAAATTATAGGCAGACAGCTCTGGAAAGACACACTAGAAATGATGATTACCTCCAGGGAGAGAAATTGAGTGCCTGAGGAACAAAGGTCATTTTGTCTGTTTCAAATATTATCTATTATGATTTGTGTGTCACTTGAATACATATCTCATTAAGTAACACTCTGAGGGTACAGTCAGTCAAATCCTGAACATGGAAATACTACAGGATAAAGGACCTGGTTCTCCAACAAGTGAATAACTAAATAAAACATAAAATAAAGGAAGAGAGAAGAAATGTTATAGATTCTAAGGACTCAGGAAATGTCAACAAAATGCAATACATATACCATGTTTGCATCCAGGTTGGAACAAACTCACTATAACAGACATCTCAGGGCTGGGCAGATGGTTCAGTGGGTACAAGAGCCAGCATGAGGACCAGGGTTCAAATTCCCAGATTCCAGGTAAAAAGCCAGATTGCTGTCACAAACCTGTAGCCCCAGCATCATGAGCATGGTGGAGACAGAAGGATGACTGGGCTTGCTGACTATCTTCGTTGCTCCAGGTTCAGTGAGAAGCACAGTTTAAAGAAACCTAGCTAAGAGTAGTAGAGGACACACAACATGTACACACATACATACACACACACATACACACACACATACACATATATACACACATATACACACACATATACACACACATACACACACACATACACAAAAACACATACACACACAAACATACACACATAAACACATACACACACACATACACACATACACACACATACATACACATACACACACACACACAAACACAAACACACACACAAACACACACATACACACACACGGCTCACATAACTCATAAGTAAGTACTTTAGAAACACATTTCTGGGAGAAGGGCAATCTGGACATGAAGTAGAACTTACTGTGGAACTGTTCATCTTCATCCACATGGTGTATCAAAGTTCTTTCGCTATTAGAAAACTCATACTTTAAGTTTCATTTAAACACTTCAGAGCTGAGTAAACAAAAGAGGGAGTAAATGGCAACTGTGACATCAAATCATTTCGCAGGCTGGACAGAACCATGGGGTGCGGTAGAGGGAGTCATTATACACTGCTCAGTTCTCTACTCCTGTTACTTTTGTGGATAGTTAACATGTACATAGTGAAAAGTTTAAATGAAAATGTTTTAACTTCCTAACTAATCCACCCACAGAGGATGCCCGGAAGGAGAGCAACACAGAGGAGAGCCCAGGCTGAGCCCAGAAATGTAACTAAGCCTTTTCTAGGGACACCAAAGACTCACCAGCCTATTGCCAACTCCCTCTGTCCCAATGCTTCTTCTTCCACCTCCCTGGCCTCTCCAATACATCTGAATCAGCTACTACACTCTGACTAAGAAGGGGTGTGGGGTCCACAGCTCCACTTGTACCAGGGGCCCCAAGTGGCGTTCAGAGGACAAAAAAACAATTAACCTCTTTCTGCCTAACAACGCCTCTTAGAAGTTATTAGCCCTCCAGAGGCAGCCTGCATCCCAGCTGTCAGCAGAAATACACAGCAGCATCCCCAACAGCATTTTACAGGTAATGACTATAAAGTCATGGGAGACTCAGTTTGATGTAATGTGGCAGCCCTATTCTCAGGTGCTAAACCACCTGCGGAGGAAGGAGGAGGTGATCTTCTGTTCCCTTTATCCCAAACCCCATGGCTAGTGGCCACTACCTCAATGGCCTCTCTGTCCTAACCCTACCTTTCCCCAGGAAGTAAATGGTCTGTGCCCACTCTTCAGACATACACCAACCTGGCCTAGCTCTGAGATGTTCCCTGGGTCCCTTACCTGGGATCGACACTGCAAATACTACTCTGAGCCATATGGGATACTCCTCAGGGAGGTGAGGTAGTCATAGCTGATGACAGCTGTCTGTGAAGCAAGGGAGGAGAAAGCTTAACACTGAGGACATCAAATACCACACCTCTGCCAAAGCCCTGGAGCAGGAGACCCACACGGGAGATGCTGGCTCTATGGGAGTGGCTGGGCCCACCCCTTTGGGTGCTCTGCCACCAGATCTTAGCCTGGATTATCCTTCCTAGCCTTTAGGGGGTGGGGGTAGGGGAGGTGGACACACAGAGAGGCCATTCTCTAGTTGCCCTTATGTACCAGCAACTGTCCATAATTTATCATAACCAACCACCTCCAAATTTAGCTTGTCAATTTGCTTCCTTGTTTGTGAACTGTCTAAATTCAAGGACTGGGTCTTCCTGCTTACTACTGACACCCAGCATCTTTTACACTGTACAGGTAGACATTCAACAAATCCTAATTAAATGAATGCTGATAAACTTGAGTTTCCATTCTAGATCTTCTGGCCAAAGCCTTCCAGTGAGGGAGGCTTTTATCTGGTCAATCAAAAAATCACAGAACTTCAAACAAATCTCCAGCTTTCAGAGCAGAGCAACTAAGGACCTCAGAAA
>NW_021620765.1:0-15465 GCF_004785775.1 Grammomys surdaster
GTGTGTGTGTGTGTGTGTTTTGTGCAAGTCCTATCCAGTGTGTTTGTGGGGCACATGTTTTGCCAGGATAACTGTATGGTCAGAGGATGACCTCATGTATTGATTTGTACCTGGAGCAGGTTCCCTGTTGCTTCGCATTGCATATAGCAGTGTCCTCTGAGCTGAGGATTCTCCTGTCTCTAGCCTGTCCCTGGCATTGCTTGAGTTCTGAGATCCCAAGTGCTCGAGCTTGCTTTGCTGTTCCTGTGTCTATACAGCAGGTTTCCTGACTATGTCTTATGGTGGTTTTCAGATACAATCGAGCAACTTTCTTGTACATTCTATACAAAACAATGAAGTATGTATGGCTGGGTGGTACAAGTGTTTATGTGAAAAACCAAAAAACATGTCCTAACTGAAACATCACATGTAACATGAATTCAGTGTTTTCAGCTTTATAGTAGTTGCATTTAGCTCTGGAACTATGAATGCATTGCTTTTCCTGTGTCTATTCAGCAGGTTTCTCAAAGGTCTGTTGTGTGTATATGAGTAGTAATAATGTAAACTGCCAACAATTGATCATAGTATTTTATACGTATCTGTTGATAACTAACAGCTTACTCTTTTCAGCAAAGTTTCTCTTTCATCAGTTAATTGTTAAGGGGAATTAGGATTTGTATCTTTCTTGAGAATATGAAACAGAGGTTCAAGTTCTCTTATGGTAAGCTCAAGATGAGGTTTAAGTCAATTAATATCTCTGGTTTTTTGTTTTGTTTTGAAGACCTCCGCAGAGGGGAGACCCTCTCTCAAGACTCAGAAAGTCGCGACCACCCAGAAATCTGCTCGAGACACCATGTACCGGAGCAATTTCCAGGTTGTTTATTAGGGCATGACAGCTAGCTGCCAGTCAATTCGTATGCCCACGCAGGAGCTGAATTGACTCCGACAGCCAGTTTGAGGGGTGTTTTTAAAGGGAAAAACCACAAACCAAGGAAATGAGAAGGGGGTGAGGGGGTTGCTAGGGTGGTATAACATAAAAATAGTGGAACATTCCAAAGGAACCCAACCTACATGAGTCAGGATCAGATGAAAACTCTCTGTACGCTTACCTTTCTCAAGAATGTAGTCCTGCCCTGTCACTTCGGCCTTGCCCTGTCACTATGGTTCTCAGCTTGGTTCCACCTGACTAAATTGCATTTTTTCCTTTCTCTTTGTGGGTCGGCCAGTTCCAGTAATGGTGACTGGTCTTTCCACATTCCTAAAGAAAGCCTAAAGAATATTTTATATGTCTAAAAAGGATTCTATATACCCAGTATCTATAATTTTCTCTCTACATTCCCCCATTTTTTCTAATGATAGTTTTTAATCATAAAAACTTAACTCCACTTTTTCTAATGTAATGTAAATCTGATTACAGATCTTTCATTTCAGTATCTTCATGGCTTCCATTTCCCTGTCTGAGGGTTTGATATTGATGGCATAGCAATAAAAGCTGAACAGCACTAAATCTCTAACAAAGGTAACTAATCTGTTTAAGAAGCAAAAAACAGAATCAAAAGGGGACCAGGGAAAATATCAGAGTGGTAATGTCTAATTCCTGAAGCATGTCCTGAAAGGCTGCCTCGTGGTTGTGCTGCACTCCATTGGCCACACACCGCGGGGTCTCTAGTGTCCTCTGGAATGCTGCACCGGCCTCACCCAGAGGCTTCAAGTCCTTGGAGCTGGTCGCCTGCTCCCACAGGTATAGCTTGTTTCTCCACAGGCCAAACATGGTCGGACATCGCAGGCAGCTTGGTGGTATTGAACTAGAACCGCGACACACTCAGGTCTCTAGTTTCGTAGGCCCCTTTCAGCTGTTCTCAGACCTCGAGTCAGACCATTTTAAGTGCTTTTATGTAGGCAAACACGGATTTAGAAAGGACAGCATTAGGATCATTCATTCTGCCCGCCCCAGAAAGTGGCAGAGGTACCCCACACAAAATCTCAAAGGGTGTAAGCTTAAATCACTCTAGAGTGTTCCACACTCAGAACAAGGCAAAGGGAAGGGGGGCTGTCTAGTCTTTACCACCAGTCTCCAATGCTAATTTGGTTAAGGTCTCCTTAATTGTTCTATTTATCCTCTCTATCTGTCCTGAACTCTGGGGTTTATAAGCACAATGTAATTTCCAATTAATCCCCAGCTGTGTGGCCAGTCCCTAACTAAACTGGGCAACAAAGGCCATTAACAGACCCAGTTAGTTACCTTGGGTATTCCAAATCTTGGAAAGATTTCTTCCAGGATCTTCTTTCCATGTTTTGCCAGCTTGACTTCTGTGAAGTCCATCTCCCAGTAAGCTCTGGGCCAGTCGCCCCTCAGTCTCTTTTCATTGGTTAAGGCACAAGCTCTATAGTTTCTCACCATAGCTTTCGCCAAATCAGACAGTCCTTCTTGTGGGAGGATTAATTTACCATCTCAGTTTTTTTATTCCCCCATAAGAGGTTTCAGAGTGAAAGCCCAAATTGTCCATCACTTGATGGTCGTCGGTGGCATATTTGAAACTGGTATCTCGAGTGTCAAAATTGTCTCTGGAACCCTTATTGCTAGACTCATTGCTCCCTGGGCAGCTTTCTAGGCAGCCATGTCAGCTATCTGATTTCCTTTTGCAACAGTGTCCTGAGCCCTCTGACTTTGGTTCAAAGAGGCTCAGTATTTCTGCAGTTGTCAGCAAACCTCTTTGTCTATAGATTGCACCATGTATGTGAGCCGTGGCAAAGGCATATCGGTACTCGCTTTCTATCTGCCACTGAATCTCCCGCCATTCGCTTACCTTCCACCACGGAACTGCTGCCATCTGTATACCAGTTCAGACTCCCTGGCCAGGGCTGGTCCTTCAGGTCGCTCCGAGTACCCGTTTCTTCTGCCAGGATATCAACACAGTGATGGACTGGAGAAGAGTCGTTAGTCACAGGCAGCAAGGTGGCAGGATTCAAGATGGCCAGGGGTGCAAAGATCACCCTTTCAGTCAACAACAGGCTCTGATAGTGCATCATGCGAGTATTAGGCATCCATCAGTCAGGGGGCTGCTGGAAAGTTGATGCTGCCAAAAGTCCTCTCTGGGGGTTGGGGGGGGAGCGAACTGAGGAGGTTAAGTGTCTTGTATTCTCTTATTGACTTTTCTTAGATCTTGTATTGGCTTGTAATCATTAGTGCCTGGCTTCTTCCGTTTCAACCCAAACTTTTGGGAAATCTGCTTGTCATTCACTGATATCTGGGGCTTCCGCCTTTGTCACCCAGGTTCTCTGTCTGTCTAAGTCCTATCCTATCTCTTGTCTTTTCTCTCCTGCACTGCGGCCAAAATCTTTCCTGCCTGCAATCTCACCTGCCTTTTCTCTCTTTTCTCTCTTATACTTTCCCTGTCTCTTTAACTAAATCTTCCAGTAACCTCTCAAGAAACACAGACAGTGGCTCGTTTGGTCCCTGAAGGACTTCTCTTACCTTGACCAAATTGGTGGGCCATCTCGCTGCCCTTGGAGACCCGCTAGAGCCCGATGGTAGACTACCAGCCGCCCCTTACCTGCAGTTAAGGGGGAATCTGGCATCAATCTCATTGGGAAGCTGCATAGGCTGCCCGTTGTCACCAGGAACGTTCTTATAGGCTTCTAACAGAATTCTTTCCTTCTCTTCAGTAGTAAAGAGAACCTGTAAACTCTATTGACAATCATCTCAGGTGGGCTGGAGGGAAAACATCAAAGACTCTACCAGTCCCATCAGACTGGCTGGGTTGTCTGGAAAGGAAGGGCGATGAGTCTTCTAAGACCCCTACAGATATCTCTTCTCTTTCTAAAGGGGGGGGGGCTAAATTTGTCTTACCACTGTATCTAATTGACAGCAGGCTGGTACTGTGTCACAGCTGTTCTTATTTTTTCCTTACTCTAGCAATCATTTCCACCTGCTCTATCTTCTTTTCAACCATAAACATGAGTGAGTCAAAATTTCTAGAGCTCACGATTGAACTGCCAACTGCAGCCACTGTTTCACTATACTTTTAAGTTTCTTTTTGTAATATTAGAGTGTAACCATAATTTTGAGAAACAAAACCAATTTTTAACAATGTAAACAATCTATTTTCTCTAAAATCAACACTAAATGCATTACTTTCAGGTTACAAAGTTGGCTGTCAGTTCTTATACATGAATGCATGATAGTGCAGCTTTTAATAACTCATAAGAGACATTGTTTTAAATCCTATCTCTATACATCTGGTTTCTGAATGACTCCAAACCTGAGTTATCAGCTTTAAGCCAACTTTCTTTTACCAAGGTTGCAAATTTTTAACCATACCCAATACCTTATAGGCCAAATAATCTATAACCAAGACATGCAGAACATTCTTATACTTTTAAATGCACAACTTATATTTTTTTTCAAACAAAATTTTCTTACTTTTTCTGGCTGTAATTTCAGAAGAAGCACCTTGTCACCTGCTAAACTCAATAATCAATGAGACCATGGCAGGGCTCTAAAAGTCAACTGAAACTGTTTTTTGTTTTTACTTTTCTTACTCTTAATTTCTTGTAAGGCTATTAGCCATTTCTTGAGGCAAAACTTTCTAGTGATATTGCTTCATGGACTCTCAAAAAAAAAAAAAAATTACAAGCATACTCACTGCATGTAAACCTCTCATCTTAAAGGAACAGTAAAAAACACTCTTCTAAATCTGTAATAATTCCATATGCATTTCTTGGAATAGCAGCTGGAGTAGGCAAGTCAGGTTGTAATTCTAATTTCTACAGCATAATCATTATATTGCTCCTGGACCATAAACTGTCTCTTGTATATGTCCTTGGGTCTGAGGTTGACCTGTCTTCCCCAAGGAAGAAGTGAGGCAATTAAACAAATTCCAGAAAACACCTTTCCAGGGGCTAGTCAGAGTGACCATGACAACAGGAATGTCACACCAGCTTCTGCTGAGCCCTCTCTGAGCTTTGTCCTAACTCAAATTTGAAAGTTCTTAATTTAGGCCTATCTACAAATTCCTAAAGTAGTTCATCAAGGCCTTATCTGATCCCAGATAAAACTTACACTGAAATCTTCTTTTCAATCTTGGGGGAAGAAAAAAATCAGTTTCTTTACCAAGAAAGCAAAAAAGTTCTTAGCCTTTCCAAGAGCAGCCTGTGCAAAGAATCATTTTTGCCAGGGCTCCTCCTGCTGTGCCTCACTTTTATCCACAGAGCAGGGGAACTTGCCTATAAGTTTTAACCCTTTTTATCTTTCTGAACATGAAACATAGAACAGACATTTATTCTAATAAAACAAAGACAGACAATGACACATGTGGACAAATTTGGCTCCAAGGACTCACAATAGACATAGAAAGCATAACCAAGAATCTCTCCGGTAGGAGCCAGAGAGTTCCTTTTCTTTTGCTAACACACCGTGGAGATCAGACAATTGTTTTAGCTATTTCTCTGTCAATGGCCATGTTAACTCATGTTAACTCTTGTTAACTCAGGATATTTACCACAGTAGAGTCAGTTCAAAATAACGTCAGTCACAGTCTAAAAACACACAAACAGTTCATCAAGAAAACAGAAAAAACACAGTCAGTTCACCCCCATCATGGGCGGTGAATATACCAGGTACAGAGTGTTCTCACCCCTGTCACAGGTGCAGAGACAGGTTACACAATCAAGACATGAAAGACTGCCGGTGAGAGAACCTAATGACCAGATGACATGGCCAGCCCATGCTGGACCTAACTTAACAGATTTCTTACATCACCAGCAATGAACAACACAGAATTAGTTGTGTCTTTAACTTAGTTAAAAAGGTCCCTACCCAGCAAAGGGGTAGGACACTCAGGTATCACTAGGAAGGAATGAGACACCTGTCCTTTTCCCAGGTCTACTGTTCTCATGGTGGTCCACGAATATGAGTTCTGTCCAGTGGCTCTAATAACTATGGTTTGCTTACTTCCCAACTTCCCCAGGGGTTTCTTGAGCACTGAGAATTCTGCTCCCGTGTCGACAAGAAAGTCCATGGGGGTCCCCTCCACTTTCAGGGTTACCTTAGGCTCGGGGAGGGGGGGGCCAAGCCCTGACCCCCCTAGTCTTCATTGCTACCTAGGGCCAGAGCCTTAAGTCCCTTCTTGGTGGGACACTCTGGCCCAATGTCTTCTCTCCTTGCAATAGGCACATTGGTCTCTGTTCAGTGCTTGGCTGGCTCTTCTGGGTCTCCTTGGCTCCTGTCTCCGATACTCGCCCAAGTTCCCTGTCTGTCTAACTCCTCTAGTTCCCTGTCTTCTTCCCTCATCTACAACTGCGGCCAAAATCTTAGTCAAATTCTTTTCCTGCCTTTTCTGTCTCTCATCTTTCTCCTCACTCCTTTCTCTTTCTGCTTTTTATCTGCAGCAGCCTGCCCAATAAAAGTCATAATGACAGACATCCTCTGTCCCTCCGAGGTGGGGTCAAAAGGGGTATATCTGCGATATGCCTCCATGAGGCGCTCTAAGAAAACAGAGGGGGCTTCTTCTGGCTCCTGCATAACCTCTCTTACCTTAGCCAAATTGGTGGGGCGTCTCGCCGCCCCTCTGAGACCTGACACCAGAGCCCGGCGGTAGATGGACAGCCTTTCCCTACCTGCAGCTGTGTTGTGGTCCCATTGGGGCCGAGTGAGGGGAACAGCCTCATCAATCGCTGCTGGAGTTAGATTCTGCAAAAGTTGTCCCACAGCGTTCTGGATGTTTTTCCGGGCCTCCAGAAGAACTCTCTCTTTCTCTTCAGCCATGAAGAGAGTCTGGAGGAGCTGATTGCAATCATCCCAGGTGGGCTGGTGCGAGTACATTATAGACTCCACCAGTCCAATCAGGGATGTAGGATTCTCTGAAAAAGGGGGATAATTAGCTTTCCAGTTAAACAGATCAGATGAAGAGAAGGGCCAGTATTGTAGGAACTGGACTGCATTCAGCTCGGTAGGTGCCGGACCTATAGCTCGGAGAGGTAGAGAAACAGTGGAGTCGGGTCCTTCCGGACTCAACCCTCTCCGGCTCCGAGTGCCAGTTGCTGGCCCCCCGCCCCCAGCTGCTCCCTGTGGTTCCGGACTCGGTGCTGAGGGCGGGGGAGCCTGTGGTGGTTGATGATAAGGGGGGGGGCAGTGGCGGACTTGGCCACTCAGGTGGCTCCTCTATCTCGGGATAGATCTTAGGTGGAGCTGAGGGTTTAGTTTCTGAGTCCGGTTTCAGTTTGGGTTTGGGCATTTTAGGCCTGGAACTGCAGAGAGCCAGGGCTCGGGAGCCTGGCTGTCTCTTAACCCATGGTCTCACCCATGGAGGGAGATTCTGGATCAGGTTCTGCCAAACCACGATGTATGGCTGTTGATCGGGATGTGACCCTGGTCCTTCCTGAAAAATAGTAGCTTTTACTGCAGAAATAGTAGTCTCGTCAAAAGTCCCCTCAGGTGGCCATCCCACATCAAGTTTTGGCCACTCTGAGGCACAGAAAGTCTGCCAACGTCCCTTCCTTATGTCAACCGATAACTCATTGCCTCTGTCCTTCACCTCTGTCCAGTGGTCTAAAGTCAGGCTTAAGGGAGTCACTACAGTCTGTCCCATAACTGTCAACAAGCAACACAAAACACAGACAAAACAACTACACTAACCATCTCAACCAAGAAGGCCAACACCAATACAGAAAAACAGATGGCCAGGAGGTCTCTCACACCTCCAGCCAGCCACCGTGTCCTCTCCGGCCTCCAGACAGGCACCCACCAGGCATCCCTGGGGTCCCTCCTCACCTGGGACATCTCCCAGGTTGTGGCAGTGGTAACCCTCCTAGCACATCTGCTGGTCACCCATTCGACTCCTGCCAAGACAAAAGGTTTGCTGTCTCTTACGAGACAGAAACAGCTGCCAAGCCAAACCACAGAGAGTGCACTTTGCAGAATTCCAAACGAGACGGATCGACACACAAAACGCACAAACAAAACCGCGGTGCCCTTACCTCCCAGTGGGGGTCTCAGAGATCAGGGTGGTCGCAAATCCCGGACGAGCCCCCAATGAAGACCTGCGCAGAGGGGAGACCCTCTCTCAAGTCTCAGAAAGTCGCGACCACCCAGTAATCTGCTTGAGACACCATGTACCGGAGCAATTGCGAGGTTATTTATTAGGGCGTGACAGCTAGCTGCCGGTCAATTCGTATGCCCACGCAGGAGCTGAATTGACCCCGCCTGCCAGTTTGAAAGGAGTTTTTATAGGGAAAAACCACAAACCAAGGAATGGGAAGGGGGTGAGGGTGGGTTGCTAGGGTGGCATAAAAATAGTGGAACATTCCAAAGGAACCCAACCTACATGAGTCAGGATCAGGTGAAAACTCTCTGTACGCTTATCTTTCCCAAGAATGTGGTCCTGTCCTGTTACTTCGGCCCTGCCCTATCACCATGATTCTCAGCTTGGTTCCACTTGGCCAAATTGCATTCCAGCCAGTTCCTGCAACTAGTCCGTCCACATTTCCAACCTGCTTCATGCCTCCATGTCTTTGTAAAGAAAGCCTAAAGAATATTTTATGTCTAAAAAGGATTCTATATACCCAGTATCCATAATATTTCCCTCTACAGTCTCAGCTATAGAAGACACTGCTCTAAACAGAAACAAATATCAAAGCCTCTGAGCAAAAGGAATGAAATCCTTAATGATGAGGAAACTTTGGAGAATAGAAACAAACAAGAGATTAGAGCAGTGATACATAAAGAAATTGAAATTCAAAAAGCAACACCAACAATTATCTTCTTAAAAAGATAAATATATTTGAAAAAATACATAGGTATACTAACTTTGAAAAAGAGCAGATGTTTCCTCGTAAGGAGAATGGCATTAATAAGACCTTGTTCCTATGTGCAATGTTACTGCTGACAGACAGCACAGCCAACTGTTTGTGTCTCAAATTTCTGAGCTGACTTAACTGTATCAGTGAGTATTCCACATATCTCCACAGGACAGTGTCCTAATTGGTAATTCAATATCCACTGGCTCAAATTAACGTACCCAAATTGTACACCCCCACAATCTGCTCTGTTTTTCTTCACATACATGAATTAATACATGCTGGGAAATTACAAAATCACTCACCCTGCTTGTTTCAGCTCTTCATTATAGTGCTCAACTACAGCTGACTCCCCAAAACTTTAATCCGTGATGTAGCTATTACCTGTCCTATTTCACTGTGCAGTGTACACAATGACCTGTTCCTCATGTTCTGGTCTGAAGGCAGAAGCCATGCTTCACTTGCAATCCTTTTCCTGTTGCTACAATGGACAGTTCACTGAGTCCAATGGGTAATTTAAAAACTCTGTTGTGGTTCAGCCTTTTAACTAAAAAATTCAGGAAGTTCATTCAAGGGGAAATCAAGGTAACTTCCCTGGGGAGCAACAGACTGGCAACAAGCTGACCTGAGTCAACATAGCTTTTCTTGGAATCATTTTTCTAAAAGGCTGAAGATACAGCTGTCTCAGAATTAATATGCCTTCCCAGGGAGAAATCACTCTGCACACAATTAAAGATTACTTTACTAAAAATTCTCTTTAATGATAGCATGAATTCATCTCTGTCTAATGGTCTTTTAGGATCAAGATTCATGTTATACTTTGAACAATTTCACATGGAATATGAAGTTGTGATCTAGGACGAGTTAACGTGGAATTGGAAATTTTGATCTAGGACTAGTTCACATGGGATATGATATTTGGATCTAGGACTAGTTAACATGGAATTAGAAATTTTTGTCTAGGACTGGTTAATATAGAATATGATATCTGGATTTGGATTAGTTAACATATAATATAAAATTTGGATCGACGCCTAGTCAACATGGAATGTGAAATTTGGATCTAGGACTAGGTATCATGTAATATGAAATGTGGATCTTGGATGTGTTAACATAGAATAGGAAAATTTGATCTAGGACTAGTTAACCAGGAATTGTAAAATGCGAACTAGGTTTAGTCAACATGGAATTGGAAATTTTGATCTAGGACTAGTTAACATGGCATATGAAAATTTGATCTATACATACCCAGTTCCTGTCTCAAAAACTGAAAATAAGAATATTAGCGGACAGTTCAGCATCTCAGTACGAGATGGAGAGCAGCAAAGAGTAGATGAAGCAGTGAGTCAACAAGGTAAGCACGGAGGCTCGGGCTGGTAACCTGGGATCCATTCTGTGTTTCCTTGCTGCACTATATCTTCTCCTTCTGTCAGGGCAGAGTTAAAACTTGATAGACTTTTTTTTCAGAGAACTATTGTGACTTTCACGAATGAGCCAATTGTGGACACTGTGTAGCTTCCAAGTGTTAACCTTATTCTTATATCAAAAAAACACCATTGTTGGCTGCAAATATGAGGATGGGGTTAATAATCCCATGAACAGAGATTCTGAATCTGACATGGTCTTTCCTACGAAAACAACCAAAGTTAATAATTTTATGGTGTGCGTATATAAAAATTAAATATAGAACCCCATTTTATAACATTATTCACAACAAAGTGTGCTCTCTCTCATCAATTATTCCAATAGAGAAGATATCCCACTGCTAATAAAAATACCCACATTTCATGTGGTCCAGAACCTGGAAGTTGAGGAACATTATGTCTGTATCTCTCCAGAAAAAAGTTCATATTAATTCCTTAAAATCATTTAATGAAAGCATATTTCTACAATTTAATAATCAAGCAAATAATTTCTTTTCCAGATAAGATATTATATCAAAAGTTTTCCATACAATATATGTTGAAGTTTTTCCCCCTCTCCCAATTCCTTCCTGTTCCTCCCCACCTCCCTATCTACCCAACAGTAAATATTGTTTTTTTCTCTCTCTCACTGATTTCTATTTATTTTTTAGTTTTTAATTTTATTCTTTTATTCTTTTATTTATTTATATTTCAAACATTGTTTCCCTTGCTGGTTCTCCCCTCCACTAACCCAGTACCACCTCCCCCTTCCCCTTCATCTGCCTCTAAGAGGGTGCTTCCCGACCCTCCCACCCAACCCCATCTCACTCCTCTACGATCTCCCTTCTCTGGGGCATCAAGACTCCACAGAACCAAGTGCATCTTCTCCCATTGAGGTCAGACATGTCAGTCCTCTGCTACGTATGTAGTGGGGGCCATGGACCAGTGCATGTATATTCCTTTGTTGGTGGTTCAGTCTCTGGGAGCACCGAGAGGTCCAATTAGTTGATACTGTTGTTCTTCCTATGGGGTTGCAATCCCTTTCAGTTCCTTCAGTCCTTATCTTAACTCTTCCATAGGGGTCCCCTGTCTCAGTCCAGTGGTTGGCTGTGAGTATCTGCATTGGTCTCATTCAGGTGCTGGTAGAGCCTCTTAGAGGATATCTATACCAGGCTTCTGTCTGCAAGCACAACGTGGCATCAGCAATAGTGTTGGGGGTTTGGTGTCTGCAGATTAGATGGATCCAAAGATGTAGTGGTCTCTGGATGGCCTTTCCTTCAGTCTCTGCACCATTTTTTTGGCACCTCATTTCCTTAAGACAGGAACAATTCTGGGTCAAAACTCTTGATGGGTGGGTGGCTCCATCCCTCAAATGGGGGGCATTTCTATCTACTGGGTGTTGGCTCTCCAGGTTCAATCTCTCCGCTGTTGGACATTTTGGTTAAGGTCATTCCCATTGGTCCTGGGAGCCTGTCAAATCCCTGCTGTCTGGGACTTTCTAGTGGTTCTCCTACCCCCACCCCACACTGATGCATATTTCTATTCATTCTCCTGGATATCTGGGCTTCTCTCTTGTCTTTTCCTCTACTGATCCTGCCTCCCATCTTTGCCTCTCCATCCCCTCTCCCACACAGGTCCCTGTTTCCCTCTGTATCCTGTGATTATTTTGTTTCCTCTTCTAAGTAGTATTGAAGCTTCCAGACTTAGGCCTTCCTTTTGGTTTGACTTCATATGGTCTGTGAGCTGTATTCTAAAGTTTTTGCTAATATATACTTATCAGTGAGTACATAATATGCATGTCCTTTTGGTTATCGGTTACCTCACTCAGGTTGATATTTTCTAATTGCATCCATTTGCCTGCAAAATTTTTAATGTCCTCATCTTTAATAGCTGAGTAGTATTTCATTGTGCAAGTGAACCACATTTTCTCTATTGATTTTTTGATTCAGGAACATCTGGGTTGTTTCCAGCTCTGTCTATTATTAAATAAGGCTGCTATGAACATAGTGGAGCATGTGTCCTTGTGATATGGTGGCATGTCTTTTGGGTATGGGCCCAGGAGTTGTATTTCTGGGTCTTCAGGTAGAACTATTTCCAATATTTCTGAGGAACGTCCAAATTGATTTTCAGAGTGGTTGGAGGAGTTTGCAATCCCACAAGTAATGTAGGAGTGTTCCTCTATCTATACATCCTCACCAGCATGTGCTGCCACCTGAGTTTTTGATCTTAGTCATTCTTTTTTTTTTCTATTGGATGTTTTATTTACATTTCCTATGTTGTCCCCTTACCCCAACCCCCACCCACCCCGGAACCCCCAATCCCCTCACCCCTCCTCCTTCTTCTCTGTGGATGTAACCTCTATCTACTCCCCCCCACTCCCACCTCCCCACCCTCAAAATTCCCACCCCTTGGGGCATCCAGCCTTCATGAGGTCAAGGTTCTCTTCTTCCACCTATGCCCAGCAGGGCCCTCAACTCTTACATATTCAGTTGAAGCCCTGGATCGCCCCCCTAAGTGTTCCCAGGCTGGTGGTTTAGACCCTGGGAGCTGTGGTTGGTTGGTATTATTGTTCTCCTCATGGTGCCACAAATCCTTTCAGCTCCTTCAATCTTCACTCTAATTCCTCCATTGGGAACTCCATGATCAGTTCAATGGCTAGTTGTGAGCATCTGCCTCTGAATATGTCAGACTCTTGAAGACCTCTGAGGAGACATCCATATCAGGCTCTTATCAGCATGCACTTCCTGACTTCCACATCAGCATCTACCTTTGGTGACTGCACATGGGATGGATACTCAGGTGGAAAGGTCTTCAGACGGCCCCTCCTTCAGTTTTTGTCCCTCGCTTTGTCTCCATATTTGCTCCCTTGAGTATTTTGTTGCTCCTTCTAAGAAGGACCGAATCACCCCCACTTGGTCTTCCTTCTTTATGGACTTCATGTGGCCTGTGAGTTGCATCTTGGGCATTTCAAAGTTCTGGGCTAATATCCAATAATCAGTGAGTGAATACCATGTGTGTTCTTTTGTGATTGGCTTACCTCACTCAGGATGATAATTTCTAGTTCCATCCATTTACTTAGGAACCTCTCGAATTCATTGTTTTTAATAGCTGAGTAATACTCCATTGTGTAAATATACCACATTTTTTTAATCCATTCCTCAGTTGAAGGACATCTGGGTTCTTTCCAGCTCCTGGCTATTATAAATAAGGCTGCTATGAACATAGTTGAGCATATGTCCTTATTTTATGTTCGAGCATCTTCTGGGTATATGCCTAGGAGTGGTATAGCTGGATCCTCGGGTAATGTTATGTCCAATTTTCTGAGGAACCGCCAGACTGATTTCCAAAGTGGTTGCACCATCTTGCAGTCCCACCAACAATGGAGGAGTGTTCCTCTTTCTCCACACCCTCGCCAGCATCTACTATCACCTGAGTTCTTAATCTTAGCCATTCTGACTGGTGTGAGATGGAATCTCCGGGTTGTTTTGATTTGCATTTCCCTGACGACTAAGGATGCCAAGCATTTCTTTAGGTGCTTCTCGGCCATTCGAGTTTCTTCTGTTGAAAATTCTTTGTTAAGCTCTATATCCCATTTTTTAATAGGGTAATTTGGTTGTCTGGAGTCTAATTTCTTGAGTTCTTTGTATATATTGGATATTAGCCCTCTATCAGATGTAGGATTGGTAAAGATCTTTTCCCAATTTGTTGGTTGTCGTTTTGTCCTATTGACAGTGTCCTTTGCCTTACAGAAACTTTGCAATTTTATGAAGTCCCATTTGTCAATTCTTGATCTTAGAGCATATGCCATTGGAGTTCTGTTCAGGAACTTTTCCCCTGTGCCCAAGTATTCGAGGCTTTTCCCCACCTTCTCTTCTATTAGTTTCAGTCTATCTGGTTTTATGTGGAGGTCCTATATCCACTTAGATTTGAGCTTTGTACAAGGGGATAAGAATGGATCAATTTTCATTCTTCTACATGTTGTCCTCCAGGTGAGCCAGCACCATTTGTTGAAAATGCTGTCCTTTTTCCACTGGACAGTTTTAGCTCCTTTGTCAAAGATCAAGTGACCATAGGAGTGTGGGTTCATTTCTGGGTCTTCAATTCTATTCCATTGATCTTCCTGCCTGTCTCTGTACCAATACCAGGTAGTTTTTATCACTATTGCTCTGTAGTACAGCTTGAGGTCAGGGATGGTGATTCCTCCAGAAGTTCTTTTATTGTTGAGAATAGTTTTCGCTATCCTGGGTTTTTTGTTATTCTATATGAATTTGAGAATTTCCTTTTCTAACTCTGTGAAGAATTGAGTTGGGATTTTAATGGGGATTGCATTGAATCTGTAGATTGCTTTTGGCAAGATGGCCATTTTTATTATATTAATCCTGCCAATCCATGAGCATGGGAGATCTTTCCATCTTCTGAGATCTTCTTCAATTTCTTTCTTCAGAGACTTGAAGTTCTTGTCATACAGGTCTTTCACTTGCTTGGTTAGATTCACACCAAGGTATTTTATATTATTTGCAACTATTGTGAAGGGTGTCATTTCCCTAATTTCTTTTTCAGTCTGTTTATCTTTCATGTAGAGGAAGGCTACTGATTTGTTTGAGTTGATTTTATAACCAGCCACTTTGCTGAAGTTGTTTATCAGGTTTAGGAGTTCTCTGGTGGAAGTTTGGGGGTCACTTAAGTATACTATCATATCATCTGCAAATAGCGATATTTTGACTTCTTCCTTTCCTATTTGTATCCCTTTGACTTCTTTTTGCTGTCTAATTGCTCTGGCTAAGACTTCCAGTACTATATTGAATAGGTAGGGGGAGAGTGGGCAACCTTGTCTAGTCCCTGATCTTAGTGGGATTGCTTCAAGTTTCTCTCCATTTAGCTTGATGTTGGCTACTGGTTTGCTGTAAATTGCTTTTACTATGTTTAGGTAGGGGCCTTGAATTCCTGATCTTTCCAAGACTTTTATCATGAAGGGATGTTGAATTTTGTCAAATGCTTTCTCAGCATCTAGTGAGATAATCATATGGTTTTTTTCTTTAAGTTTGTTTATATAGTGGATTACATTGATGGATTTCCGAATATTGAACCATCCCTGCATTCCTGGGATAAAACCTACTTGATCATGATGGATGATTGTTTTGATGTGGTCTTGGATTCGGTTTGCTAGAATTTTATTGAGTATTTTTGCATCGATGTTCATAAGGGAGATTGGTCTGAAGTTCTCTTTCTTTGTCGGGTCCTTGTTGGGTTTGGGTATGAGTGTAATTGTAGCTTCATAGAATGAATT
>NW_021620766.1:0-11705 GCF_004785775.1 Grammomys surdaster
GTGGCTATTCCTGTCTTGCTGGTCGTTGAGCTGGTCCTGAAAGGGTTATATTTAGAACTCATCTTTCCTTACCAGAGTGAGAATGCTATGATTACAGATCTGGCTTTTCTAAGTGAATATTTTGGCTTGAACTCAAGTTGCAAAGTTTGTCAAAGAGTGCTTTGATTTAATGAGCCATCTCACTGCACTCTGGATTCCTTCAAGTTCCTAAATATTTTAACTCTTTGGAATATGTTTAATACATTAGTTTATGTTCATTTTGTCATGAATACTAGATACGTAGTGACTTTCTCGCCGTGGGGGCGAGAAAGCCGGCGATGGCGAGCGACGCCCCCAGGCAGCCGCAAACTTCGCGGCAAATCCAATTCCCCAACCCTATCGGAGCAATGGAGGCTGCGGCCGCCAGGGCGTCCCGGCCGCCTGCCCCTGCCTAGCCGCTAGCTAGGGACCAACAGGTAAACTGTTGGGGGTGGGGATCGGGGCGCGCGACGTCTAGGGGTGGCCCGGGTAGCCTAGTCGCCCGCGCTCCCGATGTGTCCGTCGGTGCTCGCGGCCACCTCTGCTCACCCCCTCCCCAGCCCCCGGAGGGCCAGCAAAGGGTTAAGTCGGCCCCGCGCCACAGCGAGCGCGGCCCCCTCCAGCCACCGCGGCCACTGCAGCCGGCAGCCAGCAAAGCGCTCTGGCGCCGCAGAGGGGACCCGCGCAGCTAGTACACCGGCTGAGCCCGGAGGCACCGGCCTCGCTCGGCGTCCGCAACCTCGCCTCTCGCGGCCTCTCTCCCCTCCGCGCCCGCGGTTCCGTGCCCGGGCGGCGGGTCCTCCTGGTGCAAAGCTGCGGGCGCGGGGCACGGCGAGCCAGGAAGTGGGCGCGGGCCGCTGCGCAGCGCCTCGTGGGCCCGAGGACGCCTAGCCCTCGGCAGGCACCGAGCCTCCCGCCTCGGCGCCAAGAAAAGTTTTTTCCCCCTTTATGCCCCTCCCCCACCCCAGCTCGTGCCCCTCTGGGTGGGTGTGGGTTCGTTGGTGAAGAAAGTCACACGTTCCCATCAGCTGCTCCTCCCCCTGGGGACCGGGTGGGGGTGGCGGGAGGCCGGCGCCGCGGCGGACCCTGGCCGACCTCCAGCCCCGCCCCCGCCCGCGGAGCAGGCGTCCCGGGGCTCGGCACAGCGGGGTGCCCACGAAGGCGGCCCCCCTGAGCGCGTCTGCTGGCCCGCGGCGGCTGTCTCCAACCTGCTTTTTCTCCTGCCTGCAGCGCCAGGGCGAGCCAGAGTGGAGGGAAGAGAATATGTATAGGGGGATGATCTGGTACTGCTAGGTATTCAAATGCTAAATACCGACTCCAAGATCTGGCTACTAAACCACTGAGTCCCTGAAATACTTTTTGTTGGAAATTTTCTGGGTTATTGATGCTCCAGCAGTCTGGCATCCTGGAGAGGAACCTGAGTCCAGCATCTGCTGCTGGTCCATCAGGACTAATGGAGACCTCCTGTTCTCTTTGTCTCCTGCTCCTCCTCCTCTTCCTCCTTCTCCTCCTCTTCCTATCCTTCCTCCTCCTCCTCTTCTTCCTCTGCTTTTTCCCAGGAGTCAGTTGGTTTCCAGTGAGTCCTGCAGGTAATTCCATGTCCCACTGCTTTGAGAAGGATCACCACTGGAAAAGCCCCTCTCACCGCTGCCTCAGCTTCCCTGAGTTTCAGCAGGATCGGGTCGTCAGCAGGGGGCGCTGTGCGCGCGGCGGCGGAGGGGCGGGGTCTGCGGAGGGGGCTGTGCTCAGCAGGGAGAATCAGACTCCGCGTGGGACTGGGAGTCCAGGCAGCGAGCGCTTCACCATCGGATCCCACGGAGAAGGGGGTGAGTCCCGGGTCTCTTTCACAGGCCACTTGCTCCCCGCCTCCGCAGGCCTTGGTAATCTGCTGCAAGCTGAGGAGGGGTGAGGTGGATCTCAGGAGTAGGCCAATGGATGGAGGTGCTCCCAATAGTGCAGCTCTGAGAGCCCCTTCAGCCCCTCCGGGCTCTAGGCTACTCCCGGGTTGGGGGAGCAGGTCTCCTGGCCTGGGGCTAGAGCTTAGGATGCTGGTCAACTTTTCAGTCAGCTTGGGTTCCACCACTAAGTTTGCCAACTTGGCAGTTTCCACAAGTTTGCTTCTCTGGATGAATGACTGGTACCTTCACATGATGTTTGGGCAGGTTTCTTAGTGGAATCTTTTAAATTTTAAGTCCTTGGAACACTGGTCCTATTCTTTCGGGATCTGGGTAGGATTCGGGTTTTCTCCAAAATACTCAAAGCTTTTAAATCAGGCACTCTGGCGAAAGCAACTAACAGACATTTGTAGTGGTGGAATTTAACTCCACTTCAAATTTGGTTATGCTGTTCCGTTGGGGTGGGGGATGCGTCCACATTTCGATATTAAATCAAGGGAATGTACTTAATATTGATGTTAAGCACTTGGGGAAGTAATGCTTTAACAATCAGCATTGTGTATAACACCTTCCCCTCTTCCAATAATTAACTGTGGCAAAGCAAAAATACATTTGAAAGACTCATGGGACATGCCCTGCAAACCACAATGTATTCCAGTCATTGGGTTTCTTGGATTCTAAACTCCTGGCCATAAACATGGGTCTGTTGGGCTTTGTCAATATTTAGTAGGAACAGCAAGCCAGCCAACCTAATCCAGCAAAACCGGAATCACTGTTTAACAGGGAAGAAGGCTGGTGAGTGTTGGTTCAAATCCTGGAGTTCTTGACATCTCTGGACTATGCTGTTTCCTTCTGGGTTTGCTGTGCAGCCTGATGAAACCTTCTCTCCTGTAGAAGTTCAATTATACATTTAGCTAATGTCTGGTGGAAGAGGGCATGTTTGATTTAACTGGTAGTTTGATTTCCTGGTTTGGGGCACACAGGCAACAATCGCCCTTACTGACATGGGTTCTTTTCCTTAGTAATGTCGCTCAGTGTGCTACCATGCTGACAAATGCCTGGGCATCTCTTCTGGGCCACTCTGGCCTTCCACCCAGAATCTCTATGCAGTGGCTGTCTGTCTCAAACACCAACAACTGGCTGCAGGTAACCATCTGTCTATAAAGTGTCATCCTTTAAGATACATGGCATTACCACACAGTTCTTGCTGGACTGTTTGCCTGACCTGAACCCAAAGGTTTTTGAGAACAGACATATCATTTGACTTTGTATTTGCCATGTCTCCCATCATTGTCCAGTGTGGTTAATGAATTAACAGTGAACAGAGATAGATTTATACATCGCTATCTACCAGCTTGAACAACCAGACTTAAAATGCACTCTAAACTTAGTAAACTGTTTCTTACACTTTGTTACAATGCATGCTACTAAATTCCTAGGTACCTCATACCAACCCACTCACTTTATAATATTGGCTAATGTCAGCAAATGGCATGGAATAATGTATCTTGAAGACAGACTGTAAGCCCCTTACAGGCATGCTTGTAAACTTGTTCTCTTTTTCCTCTTTAATGTCTACGTACCAATCAGCCTCATAAGAACTTGTTGAATGGCATAGATTTTACCCAGAATTCTTTCAAATGGCAATGGTCAATATACAACCCACACTCAAAGATTAAAAAAAAAAAAAAGAAAACAAAGAAGAGGAAGGTACTGACTATGTAACTGAGTGAGAAGTGACCTGGCCTCAGGTGCTTAAACTATTACCAGAAGGATTTGTCACTGTCCTTCTTTATTTCATGTTTGGCTTTTCTGTGTTTGCTTTCTTGTGTTCATATGAAGACATCTGAATTACATGGGGTGGCATCACACCTTAGCAAACATGTTGAGGGTAACTCTTCACTCTCTTCCCTTAGAGATGCTATCAGAAGAGGACTGTAACTTGCCAACTAGATATGGCTGTCATAGGTAAGCAACTCAGTGTGATCACAGGAATTAACTCAGGATGGCCAAGTGTATATCATCTGCCTATATCTATAACCAGAGCTCCTCTCCACAGGGCTGACTGAGAAAGCCGGCTTATCAGTGACTGAACACATTACCTCACTGGAAATACATGAGCAGCCACTTTTACCAACAGGGTTTGTCCAAGGAATTCTCTGGCAATGCAGTCTTTTGACTCTTGAAGCAACTATTGAGATTCACCTTCATAATTTTATATCTTCTCTTTGTTACCTTCAGGAACGTTTCAACATACAAACCACTTAATTTTTGTTTGAGATTCCATCATTAACCCTGGAAGCCTAGGAAATATTATCTTCCTGAAGTTCTTTATCAGCTACCTTGAGCCTTGGTGATAGCATCATTACCCAAAACTGAAAAATCCATTCCTAGTTCCATTTACATTTAAGGGGGGCATGCTTTTGTCTAACTGAGAACCTGGTATTAAATCTTCCTGAAGAAATGAGGAACAGCTAACTAATCCTTTATGTTTCCTATAAATAATAGGTCATTGATTGAACAAATAATTGACATTCGTGAACTGGTTGAAGGCTATCTAAATGTGTAGCTTATTCACTATTTGAATCTTATTTGTGTTTTTCTGCTCTAGTTCTCAAGTGAATAAATACTTTATATTGTTCCATGAAACAAATATATTGTAGTTGGACAGTGGTGGTGCACACCTTTAATCCCAGCACTCGAGAGACAGAAACAGGTAGATCTCTGAGTTTGAACCTAGCCTGGTCTATGGAGCAAGGTCCAGGACAGCCAGGGATACATAGAGAAGAGAACCCCTGTCTCAAAAACAAAGCAACAACAAAACAATAGTATCATATATTGAGCAGACTTTATTTTTCTTTTATAGGTAGCTGAAGCCAGACTATTCTATAGCATTCATGGAGATCAGTAAAGATATTAAAAACTCAGAAGAACTTTGGAAAACGAAGCCTCAGGGGAACCTGGAAGATAACAGTTACTCAGTAAAATAATGGCCTATAATAGCTAATAATTAAAGTCTGTATACTTCAAGTGTATTCTGAATCTCCTAGTGTTGGGAAGGGCACTCCATTCTACTCTGCTGATCTCTGTGCTCAGATGCCTGTAGCTGAAGCTGTTTGGTACAATTGAGGTGACTTGACCAGTTCTAGGGGCTCAGCTGTATACCCTCCGTGAGTCCCTGAAACTCCTGGGTCTTGCATTTCTGTCAATGAACTGGACCTGACTGTCTCCAGAGCCCTTTCAGTCTTTCAGAACACCTGTGCTTCAGAGTTTAGAAGCAAAAGTCATGATGGCCTATATACTAGTAGTTTTGTAAGCATTTTCATAGGCACTGTGATAGATTACCAGAGAGTCCACCAAGTCAGTGGTGACTCACTCACTGTTTAACCAAATAAACTGCCTTTGTGCAAAGAATCAGTTATCTCACTTTTGGTCAATAGCAATGTTTCTTGCAACATCATTTAAAAGTGGCATGAATTTATGGTCCAAACATTTACCTTTTTAATGTATTTAAAATGCAATTCTAAAAGTCACAAGTATATATGACACAAAACAAAATTATTTTCATTTTTCAATTTAGTTTTCTTGTTGCTGTATCATAATGTTTAGACAGAAATCTGTTCTCTCTGGTTCACTCACAGAGTGTTAACATTTGGGAATTACAGAGCAAATTCCTTTCTGGGTGGCATGATTAGAAAGACATTGGATAGAAGAATGATTTATGTCAGGTGGCAAGAGAGGTCATCCTTAGACACTGGTGACAGTGGAGTACTGAAGGGATTAGTTCTGTTTACAATGAGGACAAGAGCCTGAACATCCAACAGTAGTGGAAGCTTCTCCTCCAGCACACTTGGAGCTATGAAAAAGAAGACTTAAATGAGCAAGTGGTTCAGAAAGGAACAGGATAGGAAACAATCTGTGGTCTTCATTTGAGTCCTTAAAATTTTTATTTCTGTTTATCCCCTGTGGAAACAACAATTTATTCAACACACTTTTCTTTTGAATTGTTGATTAGCTCAAAACATGGTGGACAGAGAAGTATTAACTTGTTGGGAAGCAGATTTTGTCTGCAGGAGTTCATTAGTTAACAGCATTGTCTAAACTATCTGATCATTAATTCAGCTGTTTTAGAAATATAAAATCAAAGAGCAAGACTATACAATGAAATTCATACTTTCATTTATTAAAATAACACTTATTCTAATCATTCTCATTAAAATGACAACCACATAAAGGAATTCATATTTTTCTGTACTAAGATTGGCATTTATTTTATATCCTTTCCATTTGAATTAATAAATTCACTGCTACTTATCTGCATAATTGCAACCTTTGATCCTGGTCATAGTGATACTACCTGGCTAAAGGAGGTAGCCCAAGACAACAAAATCAATTTGGAAAGGACTGACATGATTTTTCCACTCTTACACATGACAGTTTCAGTCATATTGTACCATAGATTCAGCATACCCAGCTCAAAAAGGCAGAGACCACAGATAACAGTGCTAAACACAGTCCCTCCTGAGCTTATGGACCCATTGAATTTGAGGGTTCACTGGATCTGAGGCATTTCTATTCCCTAAGTATCCTACAGAGTCTTGGCTATCTTATAAGTACATGATCATAGCCCAAATGCCAACACACCAAGGCCTGGGAATGTGAACTCAGAAAGGTAGATACTGGAGAAGTGATAGCTAATGGAACTACAGAGCAGCAATGTAATGTCCCTGTTGATCTTTGCTCATAGATGCCTACTTTATCTCATTGTACTGGAGAAAGGGAGAATCTGGGATTTTATCTTTTGAAGAAGAGACATCAACTTTACAATTTGATATTCCCCCTGGACATGAACTCCTTCCTATACTGCCAAGAAAAAGGGAGTTTATTTTGAAAAATATAGGATTTTAAAAACACATGTCTGAATATATTGAAACAATGTCTCCTCTCAAGGCATGTGCATAATAAGAAAATATAATCCTACTTGCATGAAATGAAAGTTGCAGGAGAACGATTTTTGCCTCTGGGAAACAGGACAATCTGGGGAATTGGACTGTGTTATATGAATGGAACAAAGAGGCAGATTTACCATGGAGAAGAATGTCCCTCAAGGGAGGATCCTAGAGCATTAGGTCCTAACAAAGATGAGTTACTCATGCCAAAGCCCTAACAAACTCTCCCCATCCAAAGCGCTTGACTTGTATTGAAGTAGGAATAAATCTCTTCCTTTTTGAGGAGAAGTTGCCAAGGAGTATCCCCTGAATCAAAAGAGAGACCCCAGGAAAGGGTACCTCAGAAACTGGTCAATGAAGGGCAAGCTGGTCAGCAGATAGGCCATGGCAGTTACCAATGACATCATCAACAGTCACTTCCCTGGACAATCTCTTGTATCCAGGAGAACCCTAGAATATTCTGTGATTTCATCAGTGTTGTGGTGACACCAACTGCCTGTGGAGTATTCCTTCAGAGCTGCTGGGTTCACAAGCAGTCATGTTGTCCATGCTGTGCAGGATATTTCAGAGGGACAATAGAATAAAAACAGAAACCAGATCTACGCAGGAGAAATTATGTAAAGATGGAAGAATGAGATGGCCCTGGGGAAGATGCAGTGAGTCCTGGGCAATGGTTGGTGGATCTTTCGGGAGGAGGGGAGCTTCAGCAGGTCCTTAACTGAGAAGAGCTTATCATCTGGAGACTCCACATTCCTCAGTGGCAGACCCAGAGGCAAGAAGTTGCTTTGCTGAGAGATCTGAATTTCCTGCTGAGTGGCAAAGGATGCCAGAAGGAAGTTGTTTGAGAATAACAAAGTCTTGCTCTCAGGATAGAGTGCTGAAGGATTTCATCCTCAGTAGACTCCTGTAGGTTACATGATTATGTGATGCCAAGACAGAGAGTGATATTCCCCTGTCACCTATCAAGGTCTCAGATACTTTGGTCTTGAACACACATGATGTGGACTGAACCACAGTCTGGAGTAAGTGTAGTAGTGTGTGATCTCTCATCATGCATTTCAGAAACATTCATAGGTGTTGACTTGTGGAAGACTGTTGGTCATGGTGTTTATGTTCAATCTTTTTTGTGCTGATCAGTACAGACTACATTGTCAGATATAAGCTGACAATGCCCTCAATTTCTTCTTGGTTGGGAAGGCTTATGCATTTCAGGTTTAGTGGGACTGCAGTAGGGACTGAGCCATAGGTCTAGTGATGGTGGTGGGGAGCAGGGACATTTGTGAGGAGACCAGCCTGAAGACAGCTTTCTTGCTCTTTCAGGGATTCACTGTGTCTCTAGAATACCCTCTTCCTCAGTCTGCTGTTTGGGACTAAGCATGGTTTCTCCTTTCCGTGTTGTATTTCTCTACAAGTTTACTTGTGTTTATCTACCTAAAGGGTCTGTTGGGAAAGAATCATCCCAAGACTACACCATGAGTGATCAGGAGCAGAGAATGAAGAGGTTGGAGAAGCTCAAAAGGGATCTTGAGATGATGAACAAGGAGAGAGATGAACTCCGGGGAATCCTGGCACATTATGCTAACAGGGATTTGAATGACAGGTAGTCATTATGCCCAGGTCTCAGCTGACTATCTAGGGTCCTCTCTGTTGATCCCTGATTTCCTCATATCATAGGAGGCTACAACTCCAGGCTTTCCTCATGTCCAAATTCATTTTGCTGATAGGATTTTAACCACAGAACTTGAAGTTCAGATAGGAGTGAGATGGGAACACAGGCTAATTTAATTCTTCCAAAAGTAAATTAGAGCCAGTGGCATGAATCATCATTTATTGTAGGTATGTGAATGAATATTATGATGCATACATGGATGTCAGATCATAACTCGGTGTGGTGGTCACAAGAAGCAAGGGTTGAGAGGAACACAAAAGAATAAAAGCTATGCTTTTCTCTGATGTGTCTTTTAGATCACTCTGTAGAAAACTCAAACAGCTGTCAGTGTGTGAACTTCCATTTGAGTGGGCCATCCATTCTGCTTGCTTGTACTATGAGTCTGACTTGTGTCAGTACCATGTTTTTATTTCATGTGGCAAAACTTGAACTCAGATACTGAGTTACCTTCCACAGTGTACTTATTTATGGGGACTGCTTTGGATAGCCATGTCTTTTGTGCTTCATCATGAATTTTAAAATTGCTTTCTCATTCTGTGATGAATAAATTTGGCATCTTATTGATATTACATTTAGTATATAGATTAATTTGGTAGAATGGTCATTTTCCCAATATTAATCTTACCAATCTATGGTCGTGATACTGAGTACCTGCCATGACAGCTATCCAGCAAACACCAGCTTATTGAGCAGGACAACCCAGTATGACCATTCAGGTAAGGTCATTCCATGTATCCCCAAAGAAGAAGGGACAGAGAGCAGCTGGGCCTGAAATTATTTGTCAGATTTTAAAAATGGCTTGCAAGGGAACTGTGAACTACGCACTGTGCTGGAGTAAAAATAAAACACCACATTTCTCCAGTGGTGTATATATATTATATTGAAAAATAACTGTGTAGCCACGTATAAATCAAACACTATACATAGCCACCATTGAAGTGAAGGTCATTATTATATCTGGAGTGCAGGAACCTGCCTGGGTTCCACTTGTGAACCCCTCCATCTGTGAATCCCCAGACTAACCATCACCAGGAAATCCATGCTCACTGAAGAGTTGCTCTCATCAGCAAGAGTGGGCTGCATGCAAATCTTCCCAAGATAAAGCATTGAACTGTAAAAGGGATATGAATGAAGAAAAAACCAATACCAGTGCTAATAGAGTAGAGCAGAGAAGGGACACACAGTTTTAACTAGCCTTGTTGACTCTCAGGCCCATGGATGTGACACAGCATCCTCCAACTCACCTCCATGTACCACAGTGGTTTTTTTTTTCCTAAAATTGATTTCATTATGGGTAAATACTTTCCCCTCTATAACCAGTTTCAATAGTGGTAAATACTTTTCCTTCACAAGCCTGGTTGCGAAGGGGTTGATGTCAAAAGTATCCCCTCTCCAGGAAAAAGACATCGGGATGGGTATGGCCCTCATGCCTCACTGGACAATGACAGGGGAACTGGAGCCATTACAAGGTCCCCTTCAATTACTGGAGGTCAGGCCTCTATCCCCGCCTTTGCAAGATTAGAATTGCCACAGCCCTTCCATACTTAGAGAAGGGAGGAGATGTCAGGGGCAGCCCTGCTTACACACTGAAGGCCTAAAATCAACCATAGGCCTAAAATCAGCAATAGGCCTGTCATACATGTATACTAACACCAAGTCTTGGGTCTCAGTGGCAAAACATTGAAACAGATGGCTATAAGCCAATGTAAAGAGGCAGCTTTTGTGGAAATCTACAAGCCTGAGTAGTCACAGACCTTGTAAATAGGTAGCCATGGCAGACAATAGCAACTTAGATAAGGTCAAGCGAGTCATAGGCAGAGTCAGAGTGACTTGTCCCCTGAACCTTCACCCAGCTGATACCCAGTTCTAAAGATATCTGTATTCCCCCTGAACACCCAAACTCCAGTGTCATTCCCTTCCCTACATCTTGCCTTTCTGTGTTTATAACCCCTGTGTGTGAATGAATTACAATTTGAGAAAAAATAAATTATATGAAAATATATATATATAAAGAAAACAGTAATGACAGCCATAGTGTGGGATTGTACATTGCAGTGTTAAGTACATCACAAGCAGAACTTAACTGGCAGATAAGAAGACAGCAGGACACTTTACTGGAATCATGTTATGAAGAGACCCGAATGCAGATGAAGTTGGGTAGGGATGAGTGGGTCACCTCTATGTTTAAATTTATTTAAATGTACCCAGGTAATGATTTGTTTCCTGAATCATGGGGCCAATCTTAGTTTTTGGTGATCATGATCCTAGAATTCAATACTAGCGTTTAAATCTCTATTGTGAAAATCTTATAGGCCAAGGAAGGAACCAGACCTGGAGCTTCAGGAAGAAGCTTGGTCGTCTCTGGGGCTACTGGATTCTGAGAACCAGCAGATGGCCAGTAATAAGAACCCAGGTAAGGTGGTCTCTGTGGTCCCTGAACCAAAACCACTGCTTTCCCACTGGGCCAGGGAACCATCCTTTGGGACTCTGGGGTGCCTGGACTCCTGCCCCCTAGCTCTCTAAGAGCCTCATACTCCCATCTTAGAGTGAGAGGCTGGTGTTCCGGTTCCTACAGGTCCTTTAAATAGGACCACCCAGATCCTTGGAGCCACCTTTTTTCTATGTGTGCAGCTAGCTCTTCATGAGCACTCCTTTTGTGCCCCAGAGCCTGCTCTCGCTCCATGAGAAACATGTCTGCTTTGTGGTTATTCCAGCACATGGGTGGGCCTCCAAACTCAGGGTTAGGAAGTTATAATGCAGGAGGGAAGGCCTGGGAACGGGAAACTGAGGTCACATGGTAAGATTTGGGATGGGCTGGCAGGGATATATATGAAATTATTCACTTTTAAATGTTGGCAACATGGGTTCTGTTTGTTTAATGAAGTATTATTGGGTTGGAAAACACACCTATGGGTTATGTGGATCCTTGGTTGGTAGGATAAGACGCATCCTACCTACTGCTGCTTGGTCCATGGGTCATATATCTTCATGCTGGCCTCCACAAACAGCCTTGTTGTCTCCTCACAGCACACTGCCATGTTATCTCTGGCCTCAAGGGAGTCATTAAATCTATGTCCTCATCACTGAAACCAAGGAATTCATGGAGGAAGGCAAGATTGTTGCCAGTGGGGTTTTCAAACCCGACTCTAGGTAGATTATGAAGTAGGACCCACT